>NC_056731.1:569490101-569605101 GCF_019279795.1 Protopterus annectens | reverse complement strand
CAGACGCCTATACGTCCCAAACCTGAAGAGCACATCTACCGGATAGCCTGTAAACCATCAGGGGAATACATAGAGACCAAATCAGTGCCATATATCCGATTAGCATGGACGTCCATAGTAATGAATCAGAATGTAACAAAGTCCAACTAAACACTTCCAGAACTAGTGATATTAGGTGGGCAGGTTGCGGAATACAGGTAATGATAGATGACAGCATGTATGAATCATAAACAGCATGTACCTCGACAAACGTGAATGAATACATATGCTCTGTGACTAGAACCAATCGTCTAAATGTGTCCCACAGGGTGTTATGCAGTGTTCCTGATACAGTGTTCATTCTTCCCCATTGGTATGTGAGGTCTGCTAGTGACGGAAAGTGCATAATTTGCTGACCACCTTAGGTAGATGATAGCATAATAGATGAGGTTCCACACCCGTACGCCTTTGAGGGACACAACCGTCTGGGCAGTTGTGTCCTGCAAAATGAATGTTATGACACATTGCCTGTGAGTTCAGGAAAGGAGGCCATATATTGTGTGTAGTGGTGTCAGAAATTAATTTGTTGTAACAGAAACAGCTGCATGTAATAGGAAATAGTATTAACAATTATAAAGCTACAAGAATAACCTTAACATATGCAAACCATGGAAGTAGTCAGTTTACTACTGGCTGTGTGTATGTGTTGCCTTGACACATGTGATAGCTCTACATATAGAATCTATAGGGCTGCCACCATTCTGAATGGCCAAAGTGGGACCTGCTCTGTAGAAATGTCAGACGTACCAGGGCAGAACATACCTACAGCCATGCATAGTACAGAAATATACATATCAGCACAAATCAAAGCATAGTCTAGCAGCAGTAAAGTTGCTTATGCTGCTACATATAACATATCGACGTGTCAGGTATACTAAACCTGTAACAAGCAACCACTACAGACATGTAGAATATGAGATGTCCCCTAATCAGGACAGTTGCAATGGCTAGAGTATCGTCACATGACATATGCCTAATGAGGGACTGTCGCATGCAAAGTGGGAAAGGTGTTACTCCTACAGTCTCCCGTTGTGCAATCTGAAAGGTGGAAACCGTACAGTAGGTATGCGGTAGCATGACTCGCCGGACAGCTGCGTTAACAAAATCATATTCGCATGTCAACATTGCAGAGTATCGGTTCCCATGTATCAGGCAGATGGGAGCAGATCATATGAGGAACACGTATATAATATGATTGCGTCACTGGATATGCCACCGAGTCCGTACAGTCAAATGCCTGCCGTCGCCAAATGGTTAGACATACCTGTACTGTAGTCATGTAGTCCGATGTAATACACATCACAAGGGATCGCACACACCCAGTGTGAGTGACAAATGTAAGCAGAAATGTCGGTGAGCAAGCGGCTGTAAGCGTGTTTGTCTACCAGTATGCCAGTAGTGCACTATCAAAGAAATGTGGAGTCTAAACGGGTAAAAGGTGCTGTAACCAGAGTTCAGCAGTGCTTAACACTGTGCAAACCCATGCACAACTGCTCCCACCTGCTGGAATGTGCTTTACCCAGTCTGTAACCAAAGGCGTCGGCCTGTCCGCAAACAAAGTACCGCCCTATTCATGTGTTGGTAGCAGTACCCTGCGCACATAGCTCATGTTTATTAACAATAGACCATGGCATTTGTACAGACAATAGACCACACACACACCATACAGTGCAGTCATCCAACAGTATAGCAATGTACTGGCAGATATGTCCGGACCACTGGTGTATGCACGCCTGGCTGTCCTGTGTTTCAGTGTGTGAGCATGTCCAGTATGACTGTTACGCATGTTGTCGACCGACACTACCGCCATACCGTCATGTGTGTGAGCATGGCAAGTATGGACAACTATATCACATGTGTCACATGTCCAGATAGTCAGTACTGTGTTGCCGAACCCTCCGTTCTACACAGACAGGTGTCATGCTGTGTCTGCAGGGTAGCTAATGGTCATGTGGCATTGACAGTTGCTACATGTCTGCATAGCGTGGGGGGACATCCAACCGCATCCACAGTCCTACACAGCACTGTGGGTGGTGCACATGACTCTCCCATGTGTAGGTTGGACGGGGGGCACAGTTGACAGTTGCACACATCTGCCGCTACTGTAGTGGTATGCCAGGTACTCCATGTCAGTGTGTGGACCTACCTAAATTGCTGGTTGGAGGGATACCAGTGGACATCAGATCCCAGCATTAAATACCAGCACAGTGGTGTTGGACATCCTAGCTTTCACAACCTACATCAAACTGCCTGGCCTGCTGTAGTCTGTGTGTGTCTTTGGGGGTTGAGGTCATTCATTGGGCATATCCATAGGCCATTGTATATCATTTGTCTGTATTGGTCCACACCTGTCCAGCTGCATGGAACGTGTGTGGGCTGTACGGACACACATGATGTTCAGCCCATAATCTGCAGTGGGTTAGTACACCCTATGTACTACTTGCTACCATTGTGACCCCCGTATGTGCTACAGATGTCATGGTGCCACTATGGACGTGTACTGTCTGCTGCCGTAAGAGTCGGCCACCAAAGTCTCTTGTATGCTCACATACATACCATAGCAATGGGTAAATACACATTCTAATACAACTGCCAATTTTTAGGTCAATAGATGTACCCTGGGGGTGTTCTGGACCTGAGGACGGTGCTGGAGGGCTGCCTATGTCAGATGCACACAGTGCACCTCCTATACATGGCCGAGCACAGGTAGTGTCATGTTTGGCATCCATTGTACTGTGTGCAGGTCAGAGAGGGGAAATTCGTGGGTACCTACTGTGTCAGTGCATATGCCTTGTGTTGCCTCTTTGCCAAGGGCAGGTCATACTGTGCATGGCCTTTCGCCGACTGGGCCCAGATCAGGTTGTTCCTTCACCAAGTCACACTGTGCCTGTACAGGCCTTGGCAGTGGTGTTGGGCCATGTGGCCCTGCCCCATGCTGTTCCTGCTGCAACTGTTACTGCAGAATCAGATTGTGTAGCATAGCAAATACCATAACAAATTATGTGCATGTAGCTAGTGAATACTGCAGGGCTCCACCAGATGTGTCCGGATACCAGAACCGTGAACCGAGCATCCCAAACACATGCTCAATTTTATGTCTTGCCTGTGCATCCGCCTCATTATGGTGTGAGTGTTCAGGTGTGTGTGCATTGCTGATGGGTGTCATCAGCCACAACACCAGTGGTTACCCAGCATCCCCCACTAGGACACTGTAGGAGATGTCCATATTGGCAAAGGTGTGGTACAGCTGTGTCAGAAGCCAGATATCGGAATCATCATAGCTTCCAGGGCAGACAGCACACACATTCAATCTAATGCCCTGGCCATTGCATATGGCCCAGCTGTTGGAGGATATGCCCCTGCAGTGACTGTAGGCCCCACCCCGCTCACCGGGTGGTGCTTTGATGTGTATGTGTGTGCAGGCTATAGCATCCAGTACCCCAGGGTAGTCATCCATGTGGTTGAAGAGATGCATATTGCTGGACTACTAATCACGTGTGTTGAGGACATGTACCTGCTCACTAGCATGTGTTGACATGGTATCTGTGAACTGGTGCAATACTCTGGATGCAGATGCCTGTGAGATCCCCATGATATCCCCAATTGTGCTGTGTGAGATACCTGTGGCTAGTATACCTAGGCCAACACATACCGTGATATCCACTGTGATGGGTTTCCCTCAGCCTGTTTGATGTGGCAGGTGTGGCAGGCACAGGTCAACAAGCCGCTGTAGGAGGTCTCTGTCCACCCCATAGTGCTCCACCATCCCCAGCTCATGTAGCCCCCGGTAAGTCACCCTGGGTCTATAAAGTCTTATGTCACCCCAGTAAGAGTTGTTCGGCAGCATACACATCCTCACTGCCCTCAGCCTCCTGCACATGTTGGTCTATGTTGCCTGCTGCAGCCCTTCTCATTTGGTTGGACTGTGTCGTGAAATGTCCCCGCAGGTATACACATTACCGTACTGTTCAGGTGTGGGCTGGCCATGTCATCTGCTGATTGTGCTGATCATCACCTGTTTGTGCAGCCTGTACACCCTGAGTACCCCACCACTGCTGTTGTCCCTCCCAATGTCACCAGGCAGGTATAGACACACCCCTAGCTTAGGCGTGCTAAGGCAGGAGCACTTCCGAGACACAGTTCTGCAATGTACGTACAGTATGACAGACCCCCCTCCCATGCTATCAACTATATTTGAGCCCTGCACCTGGCTAACTACATACATACACTCCAGGTATCTGCATTACACCCTGGGGATAAATGGGACACACTATTGTCAACCTCATCTGCATAGTATAGTCTTCTAATGAATAGTTATATGACTCATACCGAACCTCCAAATTAATAACCACTGCTTAGTGTCACTCAGATCCGTACACAACTGGTAACTGGTGCCTTACTATCACCATATTCGATGTCCCATGGTCTTCCCAGCAACAAAATAACCGGTGTCTACACAAGTACAACCCGGGACCCTGCACACAACAGATGATGTGCATTACCACTATGCCATGGCAGATATACGTACATCCCAGGTTGTCATGTACAGATCATCCAGCACAAACATTCAATAGTGCTGATGTCCCCAGACATATATGTTTATATCTATGTCTAGCTCTCTATATCTACATATATCATATATATTATTTGTATACATATATACATAGATATACATACACACATATACATGTACACACATATGTAGATATTGCATTTATATCATAACAGCGGACCACATGACAGCAAAGCATTAGACAGGCATGAAAAGGAAACTACATGTGCCACCTACATCATGTAGTGTTGTTACTATCATAGCATGTGTGTTCTGTTGTGTCACATGGGTCAGACTGTATTAAGGGTAAGAGTAGGGCTGCTGACATTTACTCACCAGACCTATTGGTGAATGTATGTGTTGACAACCCAGTGTCTTGGCAGAATATGCGGGCTGTGGACACTATATAGGTCAGCAAAAAAACACACTGAACACATCCTGCAGTTAGCCACCCACAGATACCAACACATAGGGTATAACTGCCAAACACACACACTTGCCATGCCTTGAAATCAAGCACCTACCTATCTAGTCTACCACATTACAGCATTACGCAGTAACAGAACGCACTACCACGTTTCAGCATCACCGCACTCCCAGAGGCATACTTGTAGGTGAATGACATCATCAGCAAAGTCAAAGACACCGATAGGGAATGTATGGAGAGTGAGCAGTCTAAAAGCATTACTCTGTCCCCAGGCAGCTGGAAACACACAAACACGCACACACACACTTGGCAGGGCTGAGAGTTGAACATACACCTAACTACCTTATCACACTACAGCATTACGCAGTTACAGAACGTGCTACTCAGATTACTGGAACACAGCACTCCCAGAGGCATACTTCTAGGTGGATGACATCATCAGCAAAGGCAAAGACACCGATAGGGAATGTATGGAGAGTGAGCAGTCTAAAAGCATTACTCTGTCCCCAGGCAGCTGTAAACACACAAACACACACACACACACATACACACTTGGCAGGGCTGAGAGTTGAACATACACCTAACTACCTTATCACACTACAGCATTAAGCAGTTACAGAACGTGCTACTGAGATTACTGGAACACAGCACTCCCAGAGGTATGCTTCTAGGTGGATGACATCATCAGCAAAGGCAAAGACGCCAATAGGGAATGTATGGAGAGTGAGCCATCTAAAAGCATTAGTCTGTCCCCAGGCAGCCGGAAACACACACACACACACTTGGCATGGCTGGGAGTCGATCATACACCTAACTACCTTATCACACTACAACATTACGCAGTTACAGAAAGCGCTACCGAGATTACTGGAACACAGCACTCCCAGAGGCATACTTCTAGGTGGATGACATCATCAGCAAAGGCAAAGACGCCGATAGGGAATGTATGGAGAGTGAGCCATCTAAAAGCATTACTGTGTCCCCAGGCAGCTGGAAACACACACACACACACACACACACACACACACACACACACTTGGCAGGGCTGGGAGTCGAACATACACCTAACTACCTTATCACACTACAGCATTACGCAGTTACAGAAAGCGCTTCTGAGATTACTGGAACACAGCACTCCCAGAGGCATACTTCTAGGTGGATGACATCATCAGCAAAGGCAAAGACGCCGATAGGGAATGTATGGAGAGTGAGCCGTCTAAAAGCATTACTCTGTCCCCAGGCAGCTGGAAACACACACACACACACACACACACACACACACACACACACACACACACACACACACACACACACACACACACACACACACTTAGCAGGGCTGGGAGTCGAACATACACCTAACTACCTTATCACACTGCAGCATTATGCAATTACAGAACACGCTACTGAGATTACTGGAACCAAGCACTTCCAGCAGCATACTTCTAGGTGGATGACATCATCAGCAAAGGCAAAGACGCCAATAGGGAATGTATGGAGAGTGAGCCATCTAAAAGCATTACTCTGTTCCCAGGCAACTGGAAACACACACACACACACACACACACACACACTTGGCAGGGTTGGGAGTCGAAAATACACCTAACTACCTTATCACACTACAGCATTACACAGTTACAGAATGCGCTACTGAGATTACTGCAATGCAGCATTCCCAGAGGCATACTTATAGGTGGATGACATAATCTGCAAAGGCAAAGACGTCGATAGGGAATGTATGGAGAGTGAGCCATCTAAAAGCATTACTCTGTCCCCAGGCAGCTGGAAATACACACACACACACACACACACACACACACACACACACACACACACACACACACACACACACACACACACACACACACACTTGGCAGGGCTGGGAGTCGAACATACACCTAACTACCTTATCACACTACAGCATTACGCAGTTACAGAAAGTGATACCAAGATTACTGGATCACAGCACTCCCAGAGGCATACTTCTATGTGGATGACATCATCAGCAAAGGCAAAGACACCGATAGGGAATGTATGGAGAGTGAGCAGTCTAAAAGCATATTACTGTCCCAAGGTAGACATAGACAAACACACGGCAGTGGTGTGAGCGGGACAACTGCCTATCTACAGAACACTATTACAACACTACATAGATATGAGATGTGCCACAGACAGTACACCCTTCAAGACAGTCAACCAGTGTGTTCAATGTAGGAATCCATCCTGATGTGTGGTATGGACATCTGTTGCCTGGATGACCACTATCGCTATACAGGATTTCAATGGTCATGTCCATACACAGAGGCACATAACCAACACAAGGTGTCACTGGGCATGCTCACACACTTAGTAGCACACGTCAGTTTGGAATGTACTGTGTGTCCATCTACACAACGGTGTACTGGGCATGCTCACACACTTAGTAGTAGCGAAGGGCTGTCTTGTATGCACACAGATTCTAAACACGGAAGGGCACAGTTTGGAATGTACTGTGTGTCCATCTACACAACGGCATACTGGGCATGCTCACACAGTAGTAGCAAAGGGCTGTCTTGTATGCACACGGATTCTAAACACAGAAGGGCACAGTTTGGAATGTACTGTGTGTCCATCTAAACAACGGCGTACTGGGCATGCTCACACACTTAGTAGTAGCAAAGGGCTATCTTTTATGCACACAGATTCTAAACACGGAAGGGCACAGTGTGTCCATAGTGAACATTGTTAGCACGAGCACTGCACTACATATATCTGACACTGGTCTTCAGTGCTAGCTGTGTAGCATTCGTAATCACAGCTGACAATCCAGATCCAACAATGGGGAATACGGACATCTCTGCAGTGAGGAACACCTGGCATATGGCACAGTTGTGCACAATAACACTACCACCGTATACCTCAGATACAGACATGTGGGCCATAAGACAATGACGGACCGCTCCAGGTGTTACTGTCCCCATATACATGAAGGCCACTCACATGTACTGACCACTACACACTCAAGAGCCATCACAGATGTCTCAGGTGCAGATCACAGTGGTAAATGCCGCATTCTACTATGTAGCCCTCAGACATCACCATGTCCTTGAATCAGCAACACACATCCATACATTATTACAACACCATGTTACTCATGACCAGTGGACTGTACATAGGTCTACAGCAACTGTGCAGACTACACATGTACTGACAGGGTTCCATCATGTGGTATGCAATGCAATGATACCACACTTCAAAACCAGGTCGGCTCTACACATAACAGGGGCCCTGGGTCTTACACAGCTGTAACAGATGACTGTCGCTGTACACCAAAAAACACTCATGTTTGGATATGACATACATGTAATCACAGTGGATATGTACATGGCCTACACACACACAACACATATGTACATAGCATAGCTTTTGCTGTCCTCCGTGCAGACAAGTGGCTGCAGCAATCGCACGCATGCATATGGTAGGTAGGTCCATGGCTGTTGAATGCTAACAGTACATAAGGTAGCAATGTTGACTGAGGTAACATTCCCTCTGTACTAGTTACCCATGACAACCAACATATCATACAACAGTCCGTGTCATGTATGTCATCACACATGTCCACCAATTGCAATGCATACAAACATGGCTACATGACAGGAATGTAGAACCAACACAAATGTACATGTAGTGGTGTGCATGCAGCTACCATGCATGTGCAGTAGCTGATGTATGTCGTTCATCTGTGTCTAACTACAACATGCAGTTGCAATGCAGCCCCATCATTGACACCTGTGTATGGTGAAATACTGACAGTACGGTAGGATGTACATCAGGTATGGATGGATGTGTGTACATAAAGTGGTGGTCCACCTTTGCAGATGGATGTTTGCTGAAGACAGCTCACAGGTGTGTCACAAGCCGTCCTATCATTACATGTGCAAACAGTACGCTATGTTAGTCTTACTTGAAGGTGAAGACATACAACCTACACAGCGGTCAGGGTGTTACTTATTGTACATCACTTGACACCTGTAACACTTACGTCCTCCCGTGTGCATATAGCAGCACAATTGCCGAAGATAGTGTTGGTACACATAATGCGGCCAATACAGCTGCATGTCTGTCAGACGTATCATCATATAGCAGGTGTATGATTCACAGTACTGCCATGTGTGTTTGCTTGTCTGACCATATATGCCACATATGGTGGGGAATACATCCCAATTGTTACACAACCCTGTACACTGTTGTAGAGATCTGTACATACTGCAGTGTAGAAAGAAAGACGTAGGCAGGGGTGGTGTGTGTATCACACACATGTCAGCTATCTGTATGTGAATCACATTTGTGGACTCCACATTGTGTGTGCAGATGTATGTATGGCTGTCTGGTGCATTGAGTGAGGGTGTATGCTACCATACAGAACAGACAGGATCCCTAACCCCTCATGGTGATGCAGTCTACTACACTGTTGATGCCATCGGTCTCAGCCTTACTAGCTACCTGTACATGTTCATTGTCTGTGTCGCGTCATGTGGGTGTACAGTATTGTGAAGGTGATTACAACATAGGCAGGGGTCCTCACCTCAACACTATTGAGTGTGCGTTATAGTGTTGTTGACCCCGTGAGTGTGGGCATGTTACTGTGTGTTTCTGTGTATGTCTGTGAGTGTTCTCATCCTGTAATGTGACAGTGTATTACTGCTACACAGTGAGACCTCATGCTATCAACTGGACTCTAACGTTGACATCAGCCAGACCGCTGTGTAAACTCCCCGCACCATGTCACCATACCTGTGATGTGACCCAGTATGGATGTCATGTCTCTAGCCACTGTAGCCTATTAAACAGCTCACATGCTTCTGGATCAGTAGATGTGTGGACATCTGTGGAATGGTAGCTTTTCTAACAGTGATGTTGAGGCTACGTATAGCATGCTGGTATTGCCATACATGCCTGTGAGTACTCCACATTTACACATGGGAAACTGCAAACACTGCTACTTATTGACACATGCAAGTAGACCTTAAGGAGGGAAGCAGGGCATCATTATCAACATGCTGTTACTGTTGTTACCAAGACACATACTGTGAACATACAACAATGCACTCTAACTGCAAACACTGTAACATAACGGCACATGCAATTAGACCTTAAGGAGGGAAGCAGGGCATAATTACCAACATGCTGTTACTGTTGTTACCAAGACACATACTGTGAACATATAACATATAGCATTCTAAACCTGTACTACATGGTATGTCCGGTGCGTGTCAACAGTACACAACAAATATAACATACACTTCTCACTATTCTGTTCACCCTGTGCATCTGACCATATGAGCATGTCCCTGCACCAATGGTGTGGATGACAGGGATGCAGCACAGGCATCATCATATGCACAGGGTGATAATGTTTGCCAGGGGCATTTGCTGCACCAGTGGATGACATCATGTGTGTGGGTTAGGGCCAGTGATCTGATTGGACATGTGTAGTTGTTATGCATGTGGGTGTTGCAGTGCCCCACAGATGTTTCTGGTGTGTATGTGTGCACACAGTTCTGCCATGTGTCTGGCCTACACAGAGGTATTATTGACAGCTCCAGATTGTACAGACCAGGATGTACAGCTCACTGTGTCCGGCCATGGCCACGTGACCTGTGCCTGCCAGGGTTGCATGGGCACTACCAGGCAGAGGTACAGATTGGCTACTGTCCGATGACATATGTCCACTAAAACCATGTCCCCGCTGGGAACGTCCAGGGCCATGTCCACATGGCTTGCTGTGTCCTGGTGTGGACAGCGCAGCACCAGCTACACTGCTACTGCTGCCGGCACTGTGGGAGCGGGCATGTGAGGTGGCTCATTCACGTTTACCTGCACCAGGTGGTGTAGCTGGCCTACGTCCACATGGCCTACGCCTCACTCCTACCAGATGTTCCAGCACAGGCAGCTCACACTCGCGGATTGCCATGCCACTGTCAAAGATTCTAACCATGTCACCCAATCACCTGTCCAGAACATCAGCAATCTGCTGTTGAGCATTTGCCAATGCCTGGATGTTGTTTAAAGAAATGGATAGCAGCCCTCTGAAGCCTCTGCCCTTTTCTGTTCTGCTGTTCAGCACATTACAGTCTGGAACATGCATCTGGTGACACCGGCTGCTGTGCTCTGTCCTGCAGGTGCACTGTGGGAGCGGGCATGTGAGGTGGCTCATTCACGTTGACCTGCTCCAGGTGGTGAAGCTGGCCTACGTCCACATGGCCTATGCCTCACTCCTACCAGATGTTCCAGCACAGGCAGCTCACACTCGCGGATTGCCATGCCACTGTCAAAGATTCTAACCATGTCACCCAATCACCTGTCCAGAACATCAGCAATCTGCTGTTGAGCATTTGCCAATGCCTGGATGTTGTTTAAAGAACAGATAGCAGCCCTCTGAAGCCTCTGCCCTTTTCTGTTCTGCTGTTCAGCACATTACAGTCTGGAACATGCGTCTGGTGACACCGGCTGCTGTGCTCTGTCCTGCAGGTGCATGTCTGCCAGAGGTCCTCCTACGAGCAGCACTGGCCACATGCCTGTGTGGCACATTTGCAGTCATTACACTGACACCATGGTCTGGAGACACATCTTCTGTAGCCACCACATGTTCCTGTTCCAAGCTAAAACATGCTGACTGTCCTTCCTCTATGGCCACTGGTGATGGGATATGTGTTGGCATGAGAACAGTGTGCAGGGAAGAGGGGGACATAGCTGGGATGGCAACCATTGGCACAGATTCAGCCCCTGACAACCCTGCCTGTACCTCATGCATATGTTCATCACTGCTAGTATCTGTGGGGACACTAACATCAGATGGACCGCAGGAGGGTAACGCACCTACATCACCTGTGAATGCAAAGAAAGACTCTACATTACAATAGACACACAGACACACAGACTGACCATGCATGTGATTTGACAGACGGCATGCAGCATGCATGTGATACAGCAGACGGCATGCAGCTCAGAGATACAGCAGACGGCATGCAGCTCAGATATTAATAGTGGTAGTTAGCATACCTCCCTGGGTTGCACACAACAGCAAGCAGGTGTCATATCAGAAGCCACGAAGTTCACACAATCATGGTAGTAAGCATGCATCCCTGTGATACACCATGTGGACCATCACAGGTTAACAGTACACATGGCTCATGTGACCTTGACATTGACATGTAGTATGACATGTAACCTGCTGACGTGTGCATTGACATGCATACATGTCTGACACAATGGTGTCCTGACACATGTACAGCGGTGTAATGGGTATCACATTGCAGTGTTGTCTGTATGCCCTACAGATAGAAAGCACTTTTAGCAGATGTGCATGAGCATTGAAGGGTAGTATGAGGCATCTACATTGCTATACAGTGTGACATACAGACACTGTGCCATTGCATGGCATCATGAGGCATCTATTTTGCTATACAGTGTGTAATACACACACAGTGCATAGCCATGACTGTGTGCATACACATTACATAACTACTTTGGATTGTGACCCACGTCGCTGAGGTGTATACACACTAAACCATGCTGTGTCATGTGACAGGTCACTGGAAGACCTACGGATGACATGCCTGCACAACTACTAAAATGTTTTAGCTGCCTGGCAACCATATCCACACATGGCAGACTTGTCAATACACCATGTCCCACATGACATTTATATACCACACACACGAGGTGCACGGCTGACAGTGATGTCCAACAGCAGCAAGGGAAATGTATGGTATCTGTGGCCTGATGTGGTGTCTATGTCTGTGGAAGTTGTACAGGTGACTACTGTCATGCTATGACACAGTCATGATGTTCAACACATCTTATATGGTCGAATTAAGTGACACCTCCGCAAGCTGTGCACAGGCTTTTAGGATGTCCAGTGCTCCACATCAACTATATAACCATTCAACAAAGGTAATAGTTGGACCATGTCTGGACAATGTGCAACAGGGTGTATACACATCACATCTACTGTGTGGCTACATGTCTCTGGCCATCCTCCATGGCCATGTGTGAACATGTGTTGGCCAAATGTTTGTGATGGCCATCTATCTCACATGCCTGTGTTGTCCCATATGACATATACCCATAGATGCCAGATACATCACTGTCCACAGGGTTATGCAGACAAAGGGTTGTATGTTTGGTATGTGGGGTATGTTTTATGGGATAGTGAGACAATATTGCAGCTGGAACACTACATGTCTGGGACATGTCAGATGACACATCACAATGTGTGCACCCATTGCAGGGGCATATTACACAATGGTGAATCCTGGGGGCTGCCCATATCCCAGCTCACTGTGTGGTACTGTTTGCGTACCACACATGTGTTGTTCCAATGTATAGTACATATGCCTACATTGAACAACACCTCCACTGTTGTATGCACAGCTGTCCACACATCTAGCAATGACAGATACTGTGGTTTCATATCAGTGTTTCATTTAGTTTGTATATATTGCACATGGGTAGCCAGTGTGATTGATGACAGATGCAACCTGTATATCATGACTGTACCATACATTATGTGTGAATGTGTTAACTGGCCACATGGCAAATAGATATATGCATTAACATGCCTGATACTGATAACTGTCTCACCTGCAATGGACTGATGTCTGTGTGGCACGCCAGAAGTACCTGTATAGCGGTGACACAGTGGTTTGAACATTATCCATGACTGTATGACAGCTACAGGGTGCACTGTGCATGTTAACACATTCACCTGTACAATAGCATATAGTATGCACATGTGTGCATACACAGGGTAGCATACTATAGTATGCGGCATGTGTGTAAACATACCTTGCATATGATGTTACATTACATATTGTACAGTGACACATGCAACTAAATGGGATATAATAGTCATATGTGCAGTAGTGACTTACCAGGCAACTCCTGGCTCAGTGGTTGGGAGACACCCACCTCCACGATGGCAGCTAGTGCTTGTGGATGCTGTTCTGAGGGTGTCCACAGGCTGGCCAGTAGCTCCGCGGTGGGTGTAAGTGGGGGCTGGGTTGGTGGCCCACCACCAGTTCCAACTTGTTCCCTGGTGATTGCATTGGCACGCTGTTTCGCATGTCATATCAGGTTCATGCAGTGTCTGTGCACCTGCTGGTAGGTGCGATTATGGCCACCCACATCATTAACCCTCCTGCGTAGTTTCTGCCACAGGTCGTCATGCTGCTGGGCATGCTGTGGCACATGGCTGAACAACACCTCATAGTTATCATGGAGGTACGGGATGAGGGCATCATATTCCAGGTGGCTATACGCTGGCAGGCGTGAACGAGGCATTAGCTGGAAGACATAATGATGGAGACAGGTCACAGTATAACAGAGATGTACAGAGATACAGCTGCACATACATTTGTATTAAATCTCGTACATATGAACAGTTATCTTTGCAAATCGTCATGACACTGACACGACTGACATGTTTGTGTCACACACACATGTAACACCCGTTGTGCATTGGATATCATCACCATATATGTGTGTCACCTCATTACTTTGCTCATACTCCATGTGAATGCTGTCTTGATGTGGGCATGTCTGTTTGCCTGTACTGGTGTTCTTACCTATCAGCACATGCCTGGATGTATCCGCAGTAATGCTGTTGACCTTGATGCTGTGTATATGTCACATATCAACACATACACTGCCTTAATGGACATGAGCAGTGACAATGCACACATGCGCACGGAAACCTTTACATACATGTGTTTTGCCATATACATCTACACATCTACACAGCACTGTACAGCAGTTCAACATCCTGCCACGTATCGCCTGTGTTGCACATATGATACACATGGGACAATGGCTAGCCGGACATTATTCGCAGGGATGGTTATCAACTATAGCATGTATGGGCAAGGTTTTCTAGCTGTATCTGACAGCCATTTTGCCACCACCAGGTGCATCAGTGACACATTACTGATCCAGACAGTTAATGATACATCTACCATGTGGTCATCGCACCATGTATGACAGAGATGACATGTGCAGCTTTGATGGACAGGGTTGCATGGTATGGCAGGAGTATGTAACATGTATGGCACAGGGATCTGTCCAGCATGTGGCGATCCTTGTAGTAGGATGGTGGCTGTCCATAACGTATGTCTTTCAGATCAGGATATGTACGTGTAGCATGTCCAACATCACAGTGTAGCACATATCTTTATGCAAGTTAGCCAGCATGCTGCTTAGTGGAGGTGAGGATTGTGAAGGCTGGTATCGCCCATACACACATGGCCAATACCCCTTAATGGTGATATGTGATCCAATATTGTTCATCAGAGTGCTGAGTATGCCTGTCCAATGATCTCCATGCTCATGGATGGCACCCTGTCATGACATGGGTGCCTCGTATGACTACCTAATAGGCCTGGAGATGTCACCAGCTCAGGAAGGTGAACTGCACAGCACCATCCCTTACACACAGTGTCCATAATGTTGACCGCTGCCTAGGTGGTAGTTGATGGGTACAGGGTTATTCACCTAGCAGTGACAATGCTATTATCATCTGTCAGATTGTGCACATATGTCACGCACCTCACCCACAAAGCCCATTCTGTATGTTGTCCACAACACTGAGACAGCTATTGCTCCTAGGTCATAGCCATTCACATCCTTACATATACAAATGCCTCCCATTTGTCTGTGTGGTATGGGCTACAATGAGGGGGGAGTACAAAAAATTAACCCTGTTTTACTGTGGCTGCCACTGGTGTGATATGCACATGTCACTCAGACACCTTTTGTAGGGTTGCTTCTGTCAACAGGCCACTGGTAGAACACTCCTATGACATACAAAGGTACATCTAGTATACTCAGTGTAGCTGGAACACTGTATGGGTGATGATGTCCTATGACCTGTCACAGGTATGCTATGCAGTGTGAAATCATCTGTACTGTCATCTACATCTGTACTGCTAACATCTACGTTGATAAAGGTTCATAGACTTCCAGACCATACTCAGCAGGGTAATAGTGCAGTGCCTCCAATTATGACTGGCGTTTCCGCTTGTGGGTTGCAGTGGGTTTATATTATCCAACACCCTATCTGTATTGCATATTCATGCTCAGCACTTGTTCAGAACATGTAAGCACTACATGAGCTACTAATTACTATAGCACCCATTCCAACTCATTTCTTACAAGTACACTGTCTGTCCTTACATTTCCAGCTTGCTTACAGTACAACAGCTGTTGTACACATGTAACTCACATATCTTGTGAGACATGGTTGAATATACAGGCATGTCCAAGTGTCACTTACCAGTGTTATTGCCTGTCTATATGATGAATATGGCAAACATGAGACAATAGAGCAATTGTCTCATGTACACTAGTAATGCTCACCTCCCAATATACGACACTACAGCCTGTGGGAGATGCAAATATGTAGCCATGCTGGGGGTAATGCTCTCACCAACCCAGACTGAACCTGACATTCATTTGGGGATGTTTAACATTTGCAACACACCCCGCTCATCACATAGTCTCACTAGATCTCCACCACCACAGGCCACACATAGTATGACTACAACATTTGCAGAACCTCTCCATACTCTCTGTGTCGGCAACAGAGGCAGCCCCCATCACCAAACACAGCACCAATTACTTATAGCCCACAGACTCATGTGTGCCCATTAACTACAGCCAATAGGATGTCATAACATACCCAACACACTGGTTATAGGTGACTCTGTAGGCAGTCACACTTATGTCCCACTCAGCAGGCTATACAAGGCGATAGTCACTTACATCTGGCTGTTGGGTAACAGGATCCGCAACATAACCTATGCACCCATGCCACACCTCACCAGGTACGATTTGACTGTTATTCTCCATGTTAGTGTGACTGCCCTGAGATGTAACTTCTTGGACTACATGTACAGGGACATGCAATAGCTCTCTGGTCTTGTAGCCCAGAAGGTATCGCCCAAGCCCTGAGAAGTATTCTGCATTCATCCAGACTGATACCACTGTACAACGACTGAATGTTTCACTTCAACAGTTGCCTATGCTTCTGCTGTCATTCCACAGGCATCCAGTATCTGTCTGCTTTGAATGACATGGTCAACAAAACACGATGCTTTGGCACAGATGACCTGCACCTGTCAGCCCTGGGAGTACAGATAACATGTAAGGCTCTTGCTGCTCCTATACTGCCTGTCTTGGATGGTTTCCAATAACATTCACCACCAGAACAGGAACAGGCAAGCAAAACCTGGTGTAATGTTACTCAATGCTTGACATTTTCATCTCTAATGCACTCAGGCGAGGCACACCTTATAATGGACCACTTCAATATCTCTGCAGTGACTGGGACCTGCCTCTAGGCTCCACAGAGCATACCTGCACTGACAGGTTATACGCAGACCACACCTTTCAGTCATGTAACCAGGACCAGAACACCCACAACGGAGGTGTGTCCATATATCACAAGGATGTACACAC
Source organism: Protopterus annectens (assembly GCF_019279795.1). Lineage (NCBI taxonomy): Eukaryota > Metazoa > Chordata > Ceratodontiformes > Protopteridae > Protopterus > Protopterus annectens. The sequence continues at coordinate 569,587,588 of NC_056731.1, read as the reverse complement.
CTCCAGGCTGGTTACTTAGCACAATGCATCAGAGGTGATCCACGTGCAACTAACTGTGGCCAGAACTGCTATACACATTGTAACTTGCTACAGATTCAACAACATACCCCGCAGTTACTGGCCCTCATTTCTTGGTGTACTAGACAGTAAGGTTCAGACAGGTACTACTGATGTGAGACTGACACTACCCCACACTTAACTGGGATACCTACTCATGTACCGACATATTAGGCATCGCTTTCTGGGATTCATAACCTCCACTCGGCTGGATCAACCCATACACACCACCACCAAGACCAACAATATCCTAGACATGGACATTACTAACATGTGATTGGTGTTCCACACCTGGGGTTATCCCCTCGTTGGTAGTTTCTGAACATATGCTAATCACCCTTGTTATCCACATTCTGGCACCACACCCTTCATGGAATACACAGTACAAGATTTCTACAATGCCTACTTCAGACATCTTATGACAGCAGTAGTAAACGTCATGACACCCATGCAGATGGACAATGCACTTGCAAATGCTGAAACATACACCAGTGCACTTCATTAGCACTTACACGACTGCATGTATCATGCTATCCCAAACAGAGCCATGATGGTACCCACCAGATAATGGACGCCACTCTGGGGGTCCAGTTCCATGGACATAATGTACAAGAGAAGGTGGAGGCTGTTGCAAAGTGGAGTACAATCCCATGGGTGGGGTAGCTCACTGGTCAGCCTCAATAGGAATCCAGGATCCCTTATCACATCCTCCAAAGCTAGCTACGTAAACATTACTGCGACACATTCCAAGGACTACCACAAAGCATTATGGAGGTATGTCAGTACTCAATGGCAATACCCACATCTGCTCTGACATACGATGGTTAGGCAAGGAACATTACAGAACCGACTGATATTGACAACATCCTGGCAGATAGGTTCAATGCTAACTTTACACCCTCTCACTCCCTACAGGGCCAAAATCTATACAGGAACAATGCAGAGTCCCTGCGATCACAACTACGCAGTTCCAACCTGCACTCTCTAAGGCCTGGAACACAGACTCCATGTGACCATCCAACATCCCAGGCTGTGATTTACACAAACCTCAGAACGACATAGCTCCCCACTTGGCCACCAGATTCAGTAATAGCCTTGTATCAGACATTGTGGCCCCTGAATGGTGCACAGCAACAGTTATCACACTCCACACAAGTGGCACCACAATGAACCAGAGGGACTATTGTCCTATACACCTGACTGGACTGTTCTGCAAGGCTATGGGGCACATCATCATGGAAGTCATTCACAGAGACATTGGTTGGCTCCAGACCTTTGATGCCACCAAGGTTGGATTTGTTAGGGCCATACCATGGCTCCTACACCTGGTGGACTCCTTTGATACAGTTACCAGGGTAGTTGATGATGGTAAGGGGGTCCACACATCCTACATTGTCCTCTCATTGGCGTTCAGCACCGTTCTCCATTCTGGTATTGACAACATACACATCCACCTGCACATCAACCCCTATGTCTTGGGATGTTATGAAAAGTGGCTCATGGACAGGACCCACACAATGCAGGTAGCATACCATGGTACCTACTGTAATTCAGTTACACTTGGCATACCACAGTCCTCGGTCATAGGGCCCCTCATGTTTGGTATATGCTTCCCTGAGGTACAGGCTAGCACAGAGGGACTTTCCCTGAATAGGTTTCCAGACGACTGCAAACAAGGAGCCATGATTGATCTACCAGCTGATATGGACACCCTCCATAATGGTGTCACTGTGACAGATACCTGATGTCGATAACATGGCATCAAGCTGCATGACACAAGGTGCATAGACATCCCCTTTGGATTATACCAACCACCCACTGACTTTCACATAGGTGGTAGTCCCATACATACATGTGACATTATACGGGATCTTAGTACACACGTATATAGTACTCACTCCTTTGATAACCATATTGCCAATGTGGCATGGATATCCTTCCATGTGGCCACCCTTATCTGTAATGGGTTTGTAGCTGGAACAAAGGCACCCATTGTACCTCTATACTCCTGACATATGACACACGTTCAAGGGTACAACACCCCTTTTGGGGTGTACCTTACAGAACAGCAATGGCTTTACATACCACAACATTAACACACCATGAGGATTATTGACCTCCGAAGGATGACGTATGTGGCACAACTATGGACACCACGACTGTACACATTTGCATACTGCATACTCAGGGGTGAACTCTGCTGAACATACAGGGCCCATGTTCACAACAATATTTATGGATATACTCCACATAAGCAACATAAGCAAAAGCCACTGAGAGCAACATGCTCATGGATATGTGCACAAATGCAATGATGAGTGGGACGTGCTTGAGGGATACATTCCTGAACCAGACACTGACCATGCTTTGGAACATGATTCCTATGTACATCAAGCAGGGACACTCACTGGCACTCTTCATGAGATACCTCGATGGGTGGATGGGAGACTCACATGTACGCCAGGGATCACTGCAGTGGCTGTACTGTACACAGGTGCAGGTAACACATGGCTCTGCTGTTCACAAACAGGATACTACCCTAGGGAGGTGCCGCCGGTGAAAACACTGTTGTTGGGCTTACACATGGACTTGGCCAGACAGCATAGTACCTCACTATGAACCTGTGAAGCTATTACATGTCCTTTGTGCATGGATAATTGAGTAGCTCTTCCGTTTCAATTAGCTATCATGCTGTTACAGTGTCCCGTGACTACAAGCCATATGTATCCTGTTATTATGTATTGTACATGCCAATAGACAATACCTTTTGTTTGCATGATATAACAGTTATGCTGTGTAAAATATCTGACATATCTACCTACAATACTGTACATTACACATATTTTAAACATTATTCCATAATGCAAAGCATACTTGCACAGCAAGACCACCTTAGGTGTGTTATTCTTGTTATATGCCCATACACATGCCTACTGTGACAGTATATCAACATATACTATCCCTTGCTATGGCACGTACTTGTTGGACAAACCCTACCACTGATGGCGGGTGGTGTGGAATTGTTGTGTTTAAAGCCCTCATGTAGCATCCCTTGTGGTGTATGAGATGTTTACCTTGTGGCCCACAGCAGGACACACAATTTCTACAAGCGTTACTAAGCTCAACAAGACATCACTTCATAATACCTTTTCCCACTTTATGCATTGCGTACACTTTAATTAATACAAAACAGGCTCTATATACACTAACATACTGAGTGTTCTACATACCTTGTTAGCATTCTGAGTCTTCATAAATATCTCTCTTACACCTTTACTGTTTAAACGGTTCTATGGTATGAACATACAGTTTGAATGTATGGCAAGGCATCCTTATATACGTCGATACCTGTAACATGTGGTATCCTGCCGCCAGTTGATGTTCCTGAGTAAATTATTACATGCACATTAGCTGTGCAGCTACTCCATTCACCAATTGCGTGGCAACAGTGGGATATAATTGAATTCTCCACTTGGGTGTTGCCCTTTTGCCCTACCTTCGGGGAGACTACCTGTATGTGTTTTGTTGTGAAGAATTGCAACTGCTATTTGGAGAGACATGGATATTTTGAATTCATGTCCCCCGTGGATTGTTTGTGACGGCTAGAGTATGTGGTTCTACATGTGAGTGTACCTGTCATCTCAACTGTCTGATAAGGGACTATTGCAAACAAAACCTGTAACATCGCCATCTGTTCCATTATACAACAGCTACGATTTCACATGGCACCATTATAAATGTGTCTCTCACAAGGTATGTTAACGCTTCTGCAGATGTAATTGAGTGAGTGGATGTTTGTGATGTTATTACAGTCTGTATTGCAATTGTTTCGGGTGTGGGGAAGATGTAGGTGAGTGTACATAGCTTATACAGGTTTGTGGGGACTGCATTTCTACATATTCCATATATGTGTGTGGGCTCCTTCCCTAATTGAAGATCTATCATTTAGTAGACTGAAACTATGGTTGTTATGGGCTTATACAATGAGCCATTGTTAATTGGTTTCTATATAGCATGCTGGTGAGGTTGATACTTCAATACCTCCGGAAATGCATCGATATGTAAGGGAATGTTACTAAATGACAGCTGTCTCGTGTATTTCTGTCACAGATATTTGCACTCATTGCAGTTGTGTTGGTGATTGAACCTTTTTGGCATGGGTTGCCACCTTTTCAAATGGCCATAGTGGGACATTTGCAGGACACACATTGGTGTTTACAGGCCAACATATACCCATGGTCAGTACACAGGATAGAGCATACTTTTATCCTGAATACATACTTATTCTTGTAGCACTTTAGCGACTTATCATGTTTCATGTAACATTTACGTATTTTAGATACAGGCATAACTTTAATGCAACTATTACATAATATATGGGACATAATTATGTCCTACAATCTCGGACATTTGCCCTTTTTAATATTTTTTGTCAGGACACAACTGCCCAGCAAGGGCTGTCCCTCTTAAAGTGGGACAGGTGGTAACCGTATGCCTACGGCCAGCTATGACCACACCTACCGTAATGATCTACCTCTGAGTTAGCACTAACAGACACATGATGCAAACACACAGACATGCATTACAGTCCCACAGAAATGCACACGGCACCCTCAACACACACATACACAGACTACAGCAATCACAAACACAGTTGAACACAGTACCTAACTGGACCACAGCACCGGCAGAGATAACTAAATGTCCCTTAACATTGTGATAATATTACTCGTGGTTCTAGTGTTCCAGTACTGTGGTCTTTCAGTCTTTAAGCCTTGTGATTACGCGTATCGGTATGTGACACATTCGATAGTTGGCAGTACCATATTTATTTGTACCTCCATTGTTGTGTACATGTCGTTGACCTATCTATATATTTGCAGATATAGGTGAATATGTATATATCAACATATATCTCTCTATCACCCTTTCTATCTGTATTATATATATATATATATATATATATATATATATATATAGAGAGAGAGAGAGAGAGTGAGAGGGAGAACACACCTTTCATTGTGTACATGTCTGTGTATACTGTTTCCTGGACTCTGCACGTTTGTGTTTTAACCTATCACAATACACACCTGCCGTTGGTACATCTCGGGTAGCTTAGTGTTAGGTGATTGTGTACATGATTGCATGTTCTACTCCTGGCAGTGGTCGTTTTACCCTTCAGAGCAGGCACTATTAGTACAGGGGTGAATAATGCTAGTTTCACCTGTTCTGGACATCATTGACCGTGATCTGCGTGATATTCAGAAAAGCTTAGCCCTGTTTCGCGCATATCCGTATAGTCATGTTTAAACTACTCTTACCAGCACTTGCCAATGCATAATCTCGCTAACATGTGCTAAACCTGATCTGATGACCTGCATCCAACATCCTTTATTCGTGCCTTCGGGATTCTGTAACATCCCTTGCAGGACGTGGAACTGGGAACATGCACGACAGTCAGAGCATTTACCACTTGGGCATCTGGGATTTGTACATGTGTTATGGTGTTTTGTGTGTGGACTGTACTATGGCTGTTACTCTATACTGCAATCAAATGTGTAACTCAGTTAGTTTACATATGGATGAGACCTATTAATGGTATGTCCAAGTGATGTTTAATGGGTGTGCTCCGGCATTGGGAATGTATGTCACAGTGAGCCACACACTATAATGTGCTACACCTTCACACAACCATACGTGGAGCATGCTGGGGTGACAGATACCTGTCATGGGTACTCCCCATGCTTTGCCACTACATCCCTGATTACATTATATGGAGCCCCTCATTAACACACCAGGGAATCCATGCAGAGTGTGTGGGGAACAGTGATTACACACATGGATCCCGCAATTGGCTCTGCTCCACTGAGGGACAGTTGGTTAATCGATGTGGTGGTGACAGCAGACACTGTTTGCCTCGGTTGATGAATGGCCTCAGACAATCGGGCATGTACCTATCGATGTACCTAGGAACCTATACATACAGTATCAACATATGCTGTTAGGTGCGTGTACTGTTCAGGTGTTGATATTCCTTGTTCCAGTAGCTGTTGTGTATGCAATGGTTGAAGGCTGCTTATGTAGGATTCACACAATAGGCCACCTATACATTACAATTTACAGGTGGTCATGTGTGTGTGCCATCCAGTTTACTGTGTGCGCAGGTGGAGAGGTGTGTCAGTCTGTAGGGGCCTACACTGTCAGTGTATGTGCTATACGTTCCCTCTTTGCCAAGGCATGGGCATATTGGGCATGCCTCCATCTGCCTACTGGGGCTGGCACAGGGTGTTCATGGTCTGAATCCCTCTGTGCCTGTGATGGCCTTGGCAATTGTGGTGGGCTGTGAGGGTCTATACCATTATGTCCCTGCTGCAGCTGTTTCCACAGGATCATATTATGCAGCATGGCACATACTATGAAGATGTGGGCACACGTGCCTGGAGAGTACTGCAAGGCTCCACCAGATATGTCCAAGCAATGGAACCATGATTTCAGCATCCCAAACACATGCTCTATGATGATTCTGGTTTGTGCGTGTGCCTCATTATGGCGTTCTTGCATGGGTGTGTTTGCATTTCTGATGGGAGTCATCATCCACAGCTCCAGTGCATAGCCAGCATCCCCCACAAGGTGGCCATGTGGGATGTCCCCCTAACAAATACCTGATTCAGCTGTGAGGCATGCCAGATGTGGGAGTCATGGTAGCTTCCAGGGCTGCCAGCACACACATCCATAATAATGCCCTGGGCATTGCACATGACCTGGCAGTTGATGGAGTGGTATCCCTTGTGATTTATGTAGCGCCTACCCTGCTCACCTGGTGGTGACTTGATATGCATGTGCGTGCAGTCTATTGCACCCAGTACCTCTGGGTATTGTGCCACATGGTGGAAGAGACGCATATTGCTGGCCAACTCCTCCTGAGTTTGGGGGAAGTATATATATGCTCATTGGCATGTGGTAACATGGCATGCAGGAACTGGTGTAGTACCCTGGATGCTGATGCCTGTGAGATCCCCATTATATCTCCAGTTGGCCTTTGAAAGGTACCTGTGGCTAGTATTCGCAAGCTTACACATACCTTCGTGTCCACTGGGATGGGTTCCCCTCTGTTGTTTCTGGATCTCAGGCGTGGCCGGCACAGCTCAACTATTTGCTGTAATATGTCCCTGTCCACCCTGTAATGCTCTAATATCTCCAGATCATGTAGCCCCTGGTAGGTTACCCTTGGTCTGAACACTCTTCTCCTCCACCGGGGCCTGCTGTGGTTATCAGCATCATCCTCCACAACACCTTCTGTCTCTAACACATGGTGATGAATCACAGCTATGGCAGCTCCCAACATGTACATTGTAAAAGTTCCCCATCTGTTTACACCAATGGTGCAGTGTTTGGGAATACACAGGTGTGCGTGAGCTGGCTTCACACTTTATGCTATTGTGCTGTGTACACTGATGATGTCATAGGGTGTGTATGTACAATCGGAGCTACAGGGTATCTTATGTGTTTTACCACAGGTACTGCGATTGTGGTGCCTTTCATGTTGAATTACATTTGGCTGCCGTGGATTACCTCTTGCCCTTCACTTAACATTTCTTAACGTTTCCCTTCCCATTTTCTGGCATGCATCCAGCAGCCTGCTTTCATTTGAACTTTCCAAAACCTGGCTTATCTTACGAAATGTGTTCTATGGCCGATCTACTGCAGGTTTGCTTTGCTCTGTTATGACAGTTCTCTTTTCTTTGCAATCCGACACCTCCTCTATCCTGTTCTGCAGGTTGCTGCAAGCAGACTTGTTAGCTGCCATCGATTGCCCACTGTGAGTTTATAGGTGTTAATTGCTCAGTTGTACTCCAATTACCCTACTGTGGCATTTCCTTATTTTCTTCCCCTAACCTTCCTGTTTGAGCTATGGTGCGTGGTGCGTGCGTCCACTTACCGGGTTTTGGGCATGTTTTCATCCGTGTACACATGCGCTTTTGGGCACCATATGTGCTCTCAGCTAAACGATGCTATACCTACATCCCCACCCCTATTCTGTGGCTTTGCTTAGCAATGGGCAGGCCGGATTTGCATTGCTCCAATGTGCTTACAGCTACATTGGCACACCCCACTGCTGATGTCATGTATACCTCCAAACCACTCCTCAGTGTTGTAGTGCTGCACCGTATGGTACATCCTTAATCTGGCAAGACGTTTGCGATTCACTATTACTTGCCTCATTTGCATAGCATTGACTACTAATTCATAGTTACCGCGCCGAACATTGTCACAGACCCTTAGCAACCCTTGCAGCTTGGTTGTGGGGTACCATGCATACCACTGAGTTTATGGTGAAATCATGATTTGTATTACATTGCAATTTTATGACATTTGTATATATTTTCCTTGTGTTCCCATTTGCGCACACATGCCCTGCGGTTGTACTTTGCGTTACTGTGGACATGACATTAAATGTTGTTTTTTAGGTGTTGTGCCACTTTTCTTATGCCATTGGCTGTATATTTAGCCATTGGTATATGTTAACTTTGTAATACATGAGTCTGGTCCGCTTTCATAGCTCTGATGTTCTGTTTGGAAAAATGTAAACCATTTTTTTTGGTTTACATTTCTGTGGGCTTACGCTACGCCTGCACCACTTCATGTACCTTCATTTGCATGGTGCAGTACTGCACACGGGTTGATTAGCATACCTGAGATGAGGGCTGCGCAGATCTGGCATACGCTGGTAGTGCATGTGGAATTGGATCATACCTAAATCGCTCTGCGGCCATATTTGGCATTATACCGCCTATGCTACACCTGTGCCTGGCACAAGCTTCATGAATCCCGGGGACTGTTTTTATGCTTTATTTCATTTTCAATCTTCCACTTCTTATCCACTTGTTTTGCTACTTCCACAGCTTTAGTCATGTTGTCAGCTTTGGTCTTTCTCCTCTTTTTTATCTTCCTTACAGTAATGTTCTTCAATTCTTCCATGTTCAATTTCACTTTCTTCTTTTAGCATGCCCCTTGGGTTTTTTTTTCCCTCACTTCTCTGCTGCAAAAATGACTATTTTTGCTGGAAAAATGATTCCGTTTTCAGGAGACTGAATGCTTTCTGACTGAACAATGTTACCATTCCCTGTAATCTATGTGATTAACAAACCAGTGTCCTTTTTAGTATATATTCTCTCTGCATGATAGACATTCATCAATTTGTTGTGAGCTTCTCCATTTCTGTCTTTTTTATTTTTTTTCTACATGATCTGAACCTTCAGATTGCTGAATAACTGTATCCTGAAGATCACAGTTGTGATCCATAGTATAAAGTTTAACGGAGGCTAATGATATTTACTGACAGTGGCCAGATCTTTTCCTAAAAGGGTTCTGTTTGCACTTTGCCTAATATTATGTATCTCATCTGCCCAGTCATGAATGCAGGTAACAACAGTTTCCCAAGCTGTGGCAATTGTGCAAGTGCAATCATCATCGCTAAGCCTAGCTTTACTAATAATAATAGAAAGTAATTAACGGAGGCTAATGATATTTACTGACAGTGGCCAGATCTTTTCCTAAAAGGGTTCTGTTTGCACTTTGCCTAATATTATGTATCTCATCTGCCCAGTCATGAATGCAGGTAACAACAGTTTCCCAAGCTGTGGCAATTGTGCAAGTGCAATCATCATCGCTAAGCCTAGCTTTACTAATAATAATAGAAAGTAAAAACAGTTTTTGACATGAAGAACATCTTCCAATGTTGTCAGTTTTTACCTATATATATATATATATATATATATATATATATATATATATATAGCAGTTAGTACACTTTGCAAAATATTTGTGCGTTAGGAAATCTTTAATGGCATACTCATTTAAGGACTCCCTTTATTCCTACAAACAATTAAAGAATTATAAAAGAAAAGAATAATCAAAATTATTTACCACAGAGTTTGAAGACATTGAAACAATTAGTAATGTAAGGCAAATTATATGAGGAAATCACCAAACAATATGCAATTTAATATTAAATTAAATACACTGAGCTAACCTTGTGACTCTGACCTACCGTACCAGTTGTGTAAATCATACTAAAATGCTGGAAGTCCTTTATATCATGCTTGAATGCATGCATAGCCACACTTATTATAACGATAAAAATCAAAAGTAAAAAATAAAGATCCAAATAAATTTTCTTTCACTAAGCAGTTACACAGTAAATTACAAACCAAAATGGGATAGTTTACAGTAAGCTCAGAATTGTTCTGTCTATAGTCTGTATAAATTTATAGCTGACTAAGCCCCTTGGGATGACTACAGTTTGCCTGTCTACAATCTATTACTTTCAGACAAAAACAGTGAAAATCAGAGTTTATATATATATATATATATATATATATATATATATATATATATATATATATGGGATTTGTACTGATCCCTGAACGACAACATCACCGAATCACTATCGGCTGGGCATACTTACATGAAAGTGCTTTTCACTGAAGAGGCACTTCCGCGCAAGTATGCTTGTTGCGGAGGTCATACTACGATGTGAATAAGGGAATATTCCCTTTTCCTCACTATAGTGCCTTCTTGGAGTGAGAATATTAAAGTAGGGGGAGTGGGGTGCAGGGGGGCTTGCCCCCCTGCATAAAAAGTAGGTTTAGTGTTTTTTTTTTTTAATACACTTTAACGAAAGCGCTTTTTTGGTGAAATGGATTCGGACTACTGAACTTTCGTTCAATAGTGCTAGATCCATATATATATATATATATATATATATATATATATATATAGATATAGATATAGATATATACACATATATATATATATATATATATATATATATATATATATATATACATATATATATATATATATATATATATATATATATATATATATATATATATATATACATATACATACACACGGTTTACTTTCACAATTGTGAGTGAAGGTTCGGCGACCATGGGTTGTCGAATTATGGTTGATTGATCCCGTGTTGCCATACCTTCATGTGTGCGAATCCCAGTAAAGTGAATGCAGACTGCATTTACTCATATGAGTTTGATTTTGTAACTAGAGATCGTGGTACAGTGGGGCTCAGGAAAGTTCCCTTTTTCCCCCACTGTAGTGAGATCACAGAGTTGGAATATATAATTTGCAGGGGGTGTGAGAGGCACAGGGGGGCTTATTCCCCTTCAAAATTGATATGGCAAGTGATGTGCAGTGTCAGACTGTTGTGTACGGATTTAGAGGAAGGTTGAATTCTCAATGGGTAACATGTTTGCAACATTCTGACCTTCTCGACATTCTGTGTCGAAGTTTTTAGTCGACATTTAAGGTAGGACTGTTTTGACTATCGACTATATGATAGTAAACCTGTATATACATACATATTTAAATCAAAATAAATCTTCCTTCTTACAAAAAACAGTGAAGATCATAGGTAAAAAGTAAACTGTATATCAAGATATATCTCGATTACCATGAATTCGCACACTAAATCCCAAACCAATCCTGGATTATTTTAGATAAGCTATGGATAGCATAGTAATTAACTGTGGCAAGCTGTTTGTTACATTTGCAGCAGACTGTTAGCTATAATTTCAGATGCACAGAAGACTTTTTTTCTTTTGCTCATTTTTTGAGTTGAAGTGGGGTACAAGTTTCAGGAACTTCATGTTTGTGAAGGAAGACGTAACATCTGATACGTTAGGGGCGCGGGCTGTATGCAGGTTTGGAAGATTGATTGAATAAATGTGAAGTTGCCTTTTTTCTGGGGCTCCTTAGCCAATTGCAGATAGCTGTATGAGGAGCACAAAGAGTGTTGCAATGATGGATATCTGAGAATATGGCTGAGATGTGGGCACTTTGATAGTGGCTATGGGCTGTGTGAGGTACAGTATGACCAGTGTTATAAAGCACTATGCTGTGACTCATTCCGTCTGTGTATTTGTATCATATATGGCAAATAGTGGACAATGTGATGTGGGACTGGAAATGGTATAAATATGTGAGGCATGAGATTGGCTATGTTTTATCAGGCAAAGATATGAAAAGGTGGCTGCCAAGATGCATGCCCCAACATGGTGTAATCATGCTCCCCTTCTGGAATACTGTGGTGGCCTGTCCTTTAGTAGTACAGTATGGTAGAGGTTGCACCAAATGGTGGTGCAGCTGCCACATGGGTTATGCACTCAACACAGCAGTTACTGAATATATGTTATGCATGCTCAATGACGATAGCTGTATCAATACATATACAGGTTGTGACATGTTGCTTAACAAAAGAAAGTACCTAGAATAATTTAGACATGTGGAGACAGTAATTCTATTGCAAGCCCTGACAGAGCATGCATGATATATATATATATATATATATATATATATATATATATATATATGTATATATATATATATATATATATATATATATATATATATATATATATATATACAAAATGGATAAAAATAACCAGGTCTTGTATGACTAGGTTTGGTGATCTTGTGGCAAACATGAATGCTGTTGATGGCCATAATAGGGCAGCCCCTCAAGTCTGGCACAGGGTTATCAACATGATCCTGCATACTTGCCAGAAGGCCCATGCCATTCTTTAGAACAGGATGGCTATGAATGAGGTTCCAACATTGCAGCCACCATGTCTTCTGTTAAGAAATTCCTGTTGTTCCAGTCTGGGGAGACATAATGGGCTTTGATATTCAGCAGAGACCTGAATGATGGAGCCAAGTTGGATGATCCAACTCAAATCCCTATTTGCAGATGCAACAGATTGCTATCATCCATTGTCAGGAACAAAGGTTGAGGCATATCTGTGCCATAAGCTCAGGGATGCTCAACAACATCATGTCTTTTCTACACACACAGCCATGATACAGGCATGATGCCTTATCATGTAAGGAATATGTGTCCACAACCTTTACGTAGCTGTAGTCAGTAACATTGTTGCTTAAGATGGTGGTGGGATTGTCATATCTTAGTAATGTCACAACAAGTGCTGCAATCCCTTTCACTGAGTGAGGCAGTTAGTGCAGGGGATTGCTACTATTTGATTTTAACAAGCTGCTTCCTGTAGTCGAGGGTTTCATTCCTGCAGCATTCATTTGCCTACTGCATGACTGTGGGTAAGTCACTTAATCAATTAGTCCCCTGGGGCAATTTGTAAACTGGGTTAGGCTCCTCAATGGTTTTATAGACCACATTTCTAGTGAGCCTTTAATGTCCCTCCACCATGGAAATGGCCATGTGTGATATTGGTGTTGCATTAGGCACCGATCATGATGGAGATCTTACAGTAGTACACTCAGAAGGCACAGTGCTGCTGTCTGTAATGAAAACAGTGAAGGGCACATAATCACACACGTCTAATGTCACAGTTATGTTGACTATGGAACTGACACAGTTTTTCAAAGCCCATGGAAGGACAGTTCATGCCTGGCACACTTGCACAAGTGGCACCTGCACCTCCCTCCCTCCCACATCCATCTGCAGTGGCCAACAGTGCCTTTGTAAAGATAACATGGGATTAAGTTTTGTCTTCGGGTTGTCGAATATACATAAGGACTAACTCAACTGTTCCTAAAGACCAATTGTGGCCAGCATAACAATCCAAAACAGAATCAATATCAATTCATACAGACAAATAAATCAAGAAATGGTTAGCTTGAGTTCCTATTACATCAAATACTCTTTTGACTTTAACCAGTGCAAAGGATAAAAAGTGCCCAAACAGTAACCAATAAATCTCAAAAAGCACTCGGATAGCCATTTCCACTGCAAACCACAATAATTATTCACATAGACACAGCACCAGCAACCTTGTGTCTATGTGAATAAATATTGTGATTTGCGGTGAAAACAGGGCTATCCGAGTGCTTTTTGGGACTCTTTTGACTTTATTTCTAAGGTCAAACTTTTGCCAGTATCTAAACATGATGCACTGGTAGCTCTTCCATTATTCACAAAGGCAGAGAGCTAGAGATGATAGCCAACGTATTGCAATGCATTTCAGCTTTTATCCTTCTAACATCAGACTGCTAATAAAAATGATGGACCTGATTTTTTCGTGCAATTTTGTTTTTTTTGATGGAAAGATTTTTTAAACATCACACTGAAGTAGTAATGGGGACTGAAATATCTCCAAGCTATGCAAACATTTGCTGGCATCCTGGAGTAGGAACATATTTATAAAGCTGCCTTTATGAACAATGTAAATATTTTAGTCATTTAATAGTATATTTTTTCTAATTTGTGTCAGAACTGTGTGAGATACAATTTTCTTTTTTTTTCTTTTTTGAACGATTTTGACAAATGACTGTGTTTTTTTATGTGAATTTAATTAATCTCAGATTAGATTCCTGAATATCCTCTTAGTAAAGTCTGAAGGTAGACTTGCCACTGGTATTTATAAGAAACCTGTTTCTCGCAAAACCTATTTGAGATTTTAAAGTATACATGCAGGTTGGTTGAAAAATGATGTTGCGAAAGGACAAATGGTATGATTACGCAGGTTTAGTGAAAATGATGAAATGTTTCCCAGGGAAGGATTTGGTAGAACAGATTATCCTTCAGCACTGGTCGACAATCAGCTCACATCAGTTGTAAATGGTACAGCTGATAAATCTAAGCATGTAGTCAGAATTGAAGCTGAGAACAGAACCACATCAAAGCAACTTAGGGAAAGAAAATTATATTTATGAAACTTTCTTACTCTGTTGATATGAAAGTTATATAAGGCATAGTAAGAAATAATTGTAGAGTATTGAAAACCTTTCCCATAATTTCTGAAATGGTCAGTGATATGCCTTGCATTGTGTTTAAAAGAGGTAAACTTTGCCAAGTCCTTTTTTAAGAAATCTTCTAGAAAAGTAGATAGATTAGCAGGGATGAAGAGGTGCAGTTCCTGTGACCATTTTCAATATCTGAAGCCAGATGTGAAGGAAATTGTGTTGAGAGGAAACACTGGTCTGTTTATTTGCATGTCAACAAGTGTGGTTCATGTCATTATGTGTAAAAAATGTCCAGATGTTTACATAGGTATAAAGGCCCACAGGTTACAACAAATTCTACAAGCATCTCTCTGTTATGGCCACAAGAACTTTTAAGATTTAAAGCTGCAGTTCTAGAAAGAGCATATTTAGTCATTTGTAAAATAGCCCAAGAGAAGCTACTGGACTGGAGGAAATATGTCTGACAATTCAAAGAAAACATGTCTTTTTCCAGGCATGAATGAGATGCAAACATTATCTAAAAAGGCTCATTTTACATGTGACAGTGTCCAGCATGCGATTAGTAACACATTATATAAACTGCAGAGATCTAACTGATACTCATTTCCTCACTTGACAATGTCTTGCAAATGATTAAGGATATCTGTAAGCTGCAGAAATGTAATTATGTTCACAGACTTAAAGTCCTTTTCAAGATGATGACCTCCTGGGCTGATAGGAGTCTGTGTTTATAGCACACAGATGAATTTTGCACTGTAAGTAAACCATAGCTTGCATTCTCATGCAAACTGTCAGTGTCTGTGTCACAAACATATCTAACACATTCACACTTACTTTTTCTCAGACCCTGAAGCTACTGCAGAAAATGTGCAGCTGCACTGCAGAAGAGTAAAGCACCTTATAGGGTCCTGGGATGAGCATACCTCTTACATACAATGCAGGTGTCAGTCTTAACAGCCTGGGCAGTTAGTACAGCTGTAGTCTAGATGAGGATGTTTTTTCTCTAGTGCTGCCATAGCTTCAAGTGCTCAAAGTGGGACTTGTTAATGGAAGCTAAAGATCTTTCATATCCACAGTTTGCAAGCAGTTCAAAGGCCTTTACTTAACTTTGTTATCAAATGACAACTTATGCTTGTTGAATATGACTTATTTTTGATCTTTTTGATAACTTTAAGGTGTTTCAGGTCCTTAATTAATAGCTTTATTTAACTAAACTGGAATCTTAGGACAAATTTTTTGCTCTAATATCTCTGGACATTTATTTTTCTTCTATTCACAGGTCACAACTGCCTACATAGACACTGTCCTGCATAAAAAGGGACATGTGGCAACCCGACTTTCATGTAGTAGTGGTGTTTTAGTGGTAAATTCAATAATATCAGTATGGATGGTTGATGCTATTTATGTCTGTGGATGCATACTTTAGTGGAATTCTACAACCTGCTCAACATTTTAGGGCATTGCTTTCACAGTGTGCCTGATAGTGCCAGTCAGCTGAATCCCCTTTGATAGATAATGTCACATGATTGTTAGTTAGGGCTTGATATTTCTTGTACTTTTGAGTACTAAAGGTACAAAGTCTGATGTGAAATGTGTGTTAGCTGCATTTTTCCATTTCATTGGTAAACTTGTCTCACACAGCCACTTTTTAAATACGTCGTGTCTGATGAAATTAATGTACAGTATGTTTAACTGCAGCCTTCAGACAGATTGTCTATGTGGTGCAGCACGTTGAAACTGACTTCTGGGTTGAGTATGCTGATAGCTGTGCATTCACCTCTCAATCTGCAATTGTTTACTGTGCAATCACTAGCAATTTATTGTGTGTTTCTTGCCATTTTGGGGTAATGTACCCAAGGCATTGTCATATTTATATGAGAGATGCATCTTTTTTCTTTATTGTTCACTTGTTTGACATGCATCAATACTATGAGTTTTGACTGAAGCTTTCTCTTGGTGTGTACAAGTGGCTAAATGCATTAATGCCTTGCTTTTTAGTTTATAATTATGGCTGTTGGTTTAATTCCTTCCTTCCCTGTTTGCCATGCCGCCATTACTAAGGGGGTGGTGTTTGTTGTTCTTTCAACTGGAGTGCATGTAGTGCTGAACCTCAAAAGTATGTCTGAATGGGGGTGTGGCCAAGGATGAACACAGTATAGCAGCAGATCTCTTTAGCTCCACCAAGATAATTACATTAACAGTGAAATATATAATCAAGACTCAACTAATGGAATATATGTCTTTCTAAAAAAACATATGGATTATCATTATCTACAATAATTTATATAAAAAAAGAAAGAAAACTTAACTGATTTTTCTGTCAGAACTCCTCTTGGAAATTTACCACTCATCTTAGCTGTTCAGAATGAACTCCAGCAATGCTAACAACCAGGATTCCATCCTTAAAAAAGAGCTTCAGACATTACTATCAAATATACAGGAATTAACAACTAAAACAGACAAAACTGATACTAAAATAGATAACTTTAAAGAAAAAAACTCAAAACAAATGGACATATTACATGAAAATTTACAACAGCAGAAAGCCCAGATTTCTGGCATAGAGGATGCTCTAAATGATATGGACAGCAGATTTAAAGAAGGAGAAATGAACATTAAATTTTTACGCAAACAAAATACTCATCTCCAAACTAAACTGGATGATCTGGAAAACAGATCTCGACATAATAGCATAAGGATCTTCGGGCTGCCTGAAAACATAGAAGGTAACAACATTACAACTTTTCTAAATACTTGGCTTCCAAAAACTCTGGATCTGTCTGAGGCATTTTCTTTCAGCATCGAAAGAGCCCATAGATCCCTATCAACTTCTAACACTAACAAGAATTACCCTAGGTCAGTTATAGTAAGATTTTTATCTTCTTATGATAAGGAGATGGTCTTAAAATCTGCATGGGCTAAAGCACCCATAAAAATTAATGAAGCAACTGTGTGCTTTGATAATGACTATTCCTCTCTGGTGATATCAAAAGGAAAAACCTTCTTACCACTGATAAGAGAACTTAAAAAAGCACAGCTGAAAACCCATGTTTTATTTCCTGCCAGACTGAAAATCTTTTTACCTGATGGCCCTAAAATGTTTGAGGATCTGGACACTGCTTTGGCATATATTAAAAAATATAAAATATTAGACAAGATAGAGGATATGGAGTGGGCAAGTCCTTCGTTAACAAGACTGGCAACAGGTGCAACTTAGAAGACATCAAGAAAACAGAAGAGACTAAAAAATAAATGACATGTTCTGCAATACTCTGAATTCTTTATATAAATTCTTTGTTTCTTCAAGAAAACCACAAATAACATAAGATCTACACAAAGCTATACTAATCCACAAGAAATGAAACTTGTTTCATTAATAATCATTTGCTCATAGGAACAAATAACCTGATACAAATCAATCTGTTTCTTCTTTATCTCTCATTATGAGATCGACGGTTAGTAGTATGTCATGTTCATTTTACTTTACCTAATAATAATTTTATTTAAACTAATCAAAAAAAATTCATACTGTTTATACTGTTTAGATAAAACTGCTTTATACCACAATACAAAAATCTGCTTAAACATATAACAACAATTAACATGATGTGGTGCAAAAGCAGCTGACTAAAACACAACTAGGAGCAATGTATTTTATGCTTTCATTTAAAAATAGTCAACTGATTCATAAACATAATAATATATGCCTAGATATGGCAATGGTGACTGGAAGAAACAGTATGTGAATATGCATACATATATATATATATATATATATATATATATATATATATATATATATTTATTTTTTTTTTTTTTAAGGAACAGCTATGTTCTGACAGTTCTCAGGGACGTCGGGAGGCATACGCAATGTACTGATTTCAGTACAACTTTTTTTAGAAGGGGGTAGCTTTTTTGGCAAAAAAAAATACGTACGTATTTTAAAGGGTGTTGGCTCCTTTAAGGAGCATACCAGCCAGTCAGAAGTGAGCTCTCATCATGTCCGGCAGGCTGGCTGCAAGCGGGAAACAATCACTGAGTTGGAACTTGGAAGGCAAGCAAATGAATTATTGGAAGGCAAGCAAATGGATTATTGGAAGGCAAGCGGAAAATTGAAAATCAGCGTAAGTAAAAAAATGAAAACTGTGTTTGTGTATGGTTAGTTATTTCCCCTTAAAAAGTATTTGGTCGTGTTTGCTGTCTTGAGAAATTTTCACTGCTTTTTAGTGAGTTGAACTTCGGAATTAAACAGATTAGAGAAAGGGATTATGCGTACTCTATCTGTTTAGTTGGTGGTTCGGGTGCAGTGGTTTATTACCGAGTTTGATCCCTGTTCGGTATGCTGTCTCACACACATGTATGTTCGGTATGTCGACCATTGATGCAGTGAAGCGTAATATCCAGGTTCTGCAGCAGCACGCAGATGAGGCCGAGGACTGGGTGGAATGGCTGCAGTGGGAGGCAGAGGCCGAGAAGAGATCTCGTGGGCAGGCTGAATCTGAGGTGGCATCTCTGAATCGTCGCATACAGTTGGTAGAGGTTTTAGATACTAGACATCACATCTAGGTTTGCTGCCCCTAGTATTTCAACACTGCTACTTTCAGTCATGGTACTGTCTACAGACTCCCATACCTTGATTGCTTTCATTGCAGTTGCCCTTTCCCAGACCAGTAATACTGGTGTTAACACTGTACATTTTCCTTTCACTTCATGGTTTGTGGTTTAGGAACATGGGTCCACTAGTAGCTTGCCTACTTTTGCTTGTATTTGTCATAAGTGTACATTCCCCAGTATTGGTGACTGCAGTCCCTACCACTGTGGCAAATGTAGTCCAAAAGGATGCTTTCTGTTCACCCTATTATGAATATCTTTTGAACAGGTCATTCTGATACCTATATTGGGAATGTTTGAGGGATTCTGCAGTTAGATGCAGTGCTGGAAGCAGGATGGTATAAACTGGGCTCCTACTTGTGGTTACATCTACGGGGTAGTATTAAATGTGACAGTTGGAAATGTTATGGTATTGCTAGCTTATTGAATATGGCTTAACTGCCAGATTTGGGCGGCACCTTATGGATGCATTGCCCTCTAGCCAAATTTCATTGCTGTAGCTGTTTTGGGGGAAAGTGTTGAGCGTGACTTAAACACAGTATACCAGGTGGCTTGGATAAAAGTAGCCCTGTGGTCCCAGGAACACATGCTCTTTGAGTACACTCAGCCATGCCAGTATAAGGCATGGAAATTTTGTGATCTGCTACATGCTGGAAATCTGTCCCCCCACAGAAGGCAGTTTGCATGACTCTTACTTTAGAACTATGAACTTTTTTGATACAATTACTGTTTTGAATGGAAGTTGGGTAAACACTGAAAAAAGTTAGATCGCCCTAGAGTTAACTGTCTGCTTGCACCTGTCTTGTACCATTTCATGGGGTGGCGAAAGCCACATCACTATGGCTAGGCTTACAAATGCCCCAGGGCAGATAGCCTAGTACTAAACTTTGAAACTATGAAACTAAGGGTGAGCAAGAAACAATCAGGCATTCGCATTTGCGTAGTTTGGCAAGCAAATGGATTATTGGAAACAATCAGGCATTTGCAAATGAATTATCGACAGGCGAAGGCAATCAACAATTGAAGTAAATGCATTACAACAGGCAAGGGGCAGGGCATTCAGTTCACAAATGGAAGACAAGTGTGTGTAGGCAAGGGGCATGCAGTTCACAAATGGGAGGAAGGCAGACAAGTGTGTGTAGGTAAGGGGCATGCAGTTCACAAATGGAAGGTGTGTGTGTCTGAAAATGCCCCCACATAATACACCTGCTGGGTGTAGGTGTTCAGGCTCAAACCCTGTACCTTTGCTTCAGGGTAAGAACAGCCTAAAGTCCCTAACCACCACTATTTCTGAACTTTGTTCAGATTTGCTTTTCTAATGGTTGTGAGCTATGGTGAGAACTGAAGTTGTATTTCTCGCATTATTGTTTTTGATGTTTGTCCAGGTTTTTTGTGCTAAGGTGAGAACTGAATTTGTATTCCCTCATTATTGGCTTTCCAGGTTTTTTGTGTTAAGAGGTTGAGAGCTATCTAAATGATAGCCATTAAGTTGTCTTCCTGTTTTTGAAGCTGCTGATTTAGCATAGTGGTATATTGCACTGACTATAGTGTATATGGTTCTGGGTTCAAGACATACCTGGTGATAAATACTGCATTTTATTCTAGCAACTTTTCAAAATTATACAAGCAATGTTTAAAATGTGTCCCTGTTTTTTGGGCTTTTGCCCCCCCCCCCCAATAAATGTTGGCTTTTTCCAGATTTCTTGTGCTGCAAAGTTCAGAGATACAGCTGAGTGTCAACATTTTACAAGGAGCTAAGAGCTGCAGGGGAACTTAAGTTTAGTGCTGCTGATGCAGAGTTTTCTCATTCTGTTAATAGCACAACAGGTAGTGTACTTGCTTTTGATGCAGAAGGCTGTGGGTTCTTCTCCCACAGTAGGTAGATGTATTGCTGAAACTGTACTGTGTTGTAAAGGGGGGTGGATGCTGTAGCCTGTTTTGGCGAAGGTATCTAGTAGTAGCTATGAACCTGTTATCAGTTTACCATCCATTCCCTATTGCAGTGTATCATTGTTTTTAATGCAACATAGGCAATTTATTCCTCAAGGGCAACAGGCACATTATTTGTAGATGAAACCATGAAATATAAAGTTGTTTGCTAGCAGCAGCCTCTTCATTAGTTACAGATTTCTCTAATGTGGAATTATGTAGATGGCTTTTTTTACTAGTTCAGAGATTCTGCATATTTACTGCTACTGGTGGACTGTAGAAGTTTGAGTAGACATTTTATGATGGAAGGTGTATCAAAGAGCATGTGTATGTTTCATGTGCAAGGGGCCTATGATTTGAAAACAGCCCAAAGTTAATCTTTATCTGCCACAGGCAAAATGTATTTTCTTTGAATGTGGGTTTCAATGCTGTTTCAATGAATGTGAGTTTCAAGGGCAGAGAAGTTTTAATGCTAAGTCTAGTTTTATTGTGAGACTGCATTGCTTTGTTTAGCAGATATTTATTGGTGTTCATGCTGTAAAATGCAATATAAAACTTTTTCTGGCAAATCATTTAGGAATGAAGTCACTAAATAATGACCGACATTAAGTTTCAGACGTCATAATCTTCAGAAAAATGCATGCTAAAGCAAAACCTGATATTCTAGCAACTGTCTTAAGTTTATACAAGGTCAATTTTTTGTACTGTTTGTATGTTCCCCAATATATTTGGGCTTGTCCAGATTTCCTGCATTAAGAGGTTGAGAGGTATCTCTGCAAAATAGCAATTTTGGAAGAAAACATGGAGGGTTTACTTTACTTTTATAAATAACTGTAATGATCCGAGTTATACATTACTTTTATTTCAGAAATGCGTGTAGATTCTCTAATTTTGTCAGCTCCTCTAAGTTAACTGTGCTCATATTAAAATGGTGTCCCTCCTTTGACAGGTTCCCAGCTGTATTGTCTGGCAATTTTATATTTTTGCATCACATTTTTGGTCCGTTTTTCATAAAATTGCAGTTTTCTGGCAAATTAGTGGCAAATTGTTAAAGACTGAAGTTAGAAAATAATGCAGACATTTCAGTTTCAGATTTCATACCTTTCAGAAAATTCGTACTGATGCAAGACCTACTACTATTCTATTATCTTTCTAAGTTTATAAGAGCAATATTTAAAAAAATGTCCTTATTTTTGGGCCTTTGCCTCAGTTTTATTTATGAGTTTGTTGCTGTAAGAGGTTGAGAGGTTTTGTGTGCGTGTGTGTGTGTGTGTGGTAGGTAGCATACCTCTCAACTGTCCACATTTTGCAGAATGTCCAGATTTTTGCCCCATATTTTTTGTCTGTTCCTCATAAATTTTGTGATTTTCTAGAAAATCATTGAAGGCTGAAGTTGCTAAGTAATGACAGACATTTGAGCTTCAGACTTCATGTCCTTTAGAAAAATTCATACTAGCACAAATCCTGTTATTCTAGCAACTTTCTAAGTTTACGAGAACATTATTTAATATCTGTCCCTGTTTATTTTAGGC
Source organism: Protopterus annectens (assembly GCF_019279795.1). NCBI lineage: Eukaryota > Metazoa > Chordata > Ceratodontiformes > Protopteridae > Protopterus > Protopterus annectens. Next base: position 569,564,720 of record NC_056731.1, on the reverse strand, counting down.
TTTGTCCATATTTCTTGCACTAAGAGGTAGGTAGGGGTGTGTGTGTGAATGAAACATCCTAGTTAGTGGTAGCAGGTGGTTAGTAATTTACTCAAGCTCAAAACCTGTACCTTAGTTACAGAAAACAAAAGCATAAAGTCTCTACCCCAACTACCATGCTGCATTTTTCAAAGAACTGACATTTCAGGTTAATTTTCAATTCAAGGAACCGAGTTTGAGTGAATTTATATTATATTACTGAAGAGGCATTACAGCGAATGCCTCTTCATCGACACTAAAAGAACGAACCGTGAATTACGAGAATGGCCGTAGCTTGGCTGGGGAGGGGGGTAGCAGTTTGAGAGCTGTCAGTACAAGTTTGAAAATCCTAGCTACACCCCTGACAGTTCTGATGTGTGTTTATGACATAGCTTGACTAGGAAAATGAAAAGGGGTATATAAATTTAATAAATGTATATGTAATGATTCCTATGACTTAGTATTACTGACACAGTGATTTCAATAGCCTGTAGAATACCTCAAGATGGCTTCACATTGTACAGAGCCTTTTACATTCAAAATAAGTTGTTGTCACTTACTTTCATCAAAATTCCTGCTGGAATGTTACAGGAGAGAATTTTAGACACTGGTAGCCTCGTGAATAGCATCCACGAGCTGTTTTTAAAATCTTCATCACCTAACAGATTCACTGAGAAGCAGAAAGCAGCTACCACAAACTTTGACCTCTGATTTCATACAGACGCAACACAAATTCAAGAAGTAAACCAGTTCCAGGAAGTAGAACTGCTGCAAACGTGAAAGTGTATTGAAAAACTGAGTTTTTAACATCAAAATGTGAGTTTTTATCAAATTAGTAATATATTAAAGATGAAATCTATAAGATGTAAAGTTATAATGGTTATCAATGTACTAATCTGCCACAGTAACCAAATGCAGTAAGTTAGAAAAGTATAGAAGTAGAACTCAGAAACACATGACATAGAGAGTTTATAATGCTGCTGCACTCAAATGCAGAATTGTAGTTACAATTTACAGATGCATAATTCATAATACACCTATTTTAATATGGTTAAATAAGTCTATACATTGCTCTGTTTATAATTTCAGAAGCAGAGCCATTTGATATACTCTAAAACTATTGTGCAGAGTGCAGGAAATAGGAAGCTTCTATCATAATGATCTATACATAAGTGACTAACATTGGTAAACAACATGTTCTTTCTATCCTGATATGTACTGATAATTAGCACTCTCATTTAAGTTCTGTGAAAAAGCAGAGAATAAGTGCACACAGCATATGTTTATACTGCTAACATTACTGTTATTATAACAATGGAAATGAACACTTCAATGTAAATAATATAATGAGTCACAGTAACATCAGCTAACAAATGTCACTAAGCTCCAAAGAACGTAAAGACACACTAATAGGTTCATAGTTTAGTACTAAGCTAACTGTCCTTGCAAGCTATTTTAAGCCTAGCCAATTATCTCCTGTGAGACTCAAACCCTGCACTTTTTGTTTGTAAGGCAAACACCTTAGCCATTAAGCCACCCTCCCAGCACAAGTTTACATCAAACAATTACAAAGAAAGGAAGAAGAAAAAAGGAGGGACATACATAAAAAAACCCTCTATCATGTTAAAAGTTCAAATCTGCTTAAAAGATGGTTAAAATGGGTATGAAATTTATATGTCTTTATAGAATTATAGTCTTAAGAGAAGGTTTTTATAGCACTCCAATTTCTCTAAGATGTAGATTCAAAATGTGTAATGTATTTTGTAAGTTTTAATGTTAACAGCTTTACCAGATATAAATACATAAGTCTTACAATATTCAGAATATGCACGTTAGATATACATGGTTTATGCCAGTGATATTAATTAAAAGCTTTATTTCAAGCTCTTGTATATGTGCACAAAAACACGTTAATGTAAAGTTATAATGATTTATTTCCTTAATCCTTACATTTTGGCTGTTAGCTTAATTATATATATATATATATATTTTAATTTCTTTCTTTTAGAATAAGAAATGGTTGTATAAATTGAATAACTCCTTTTATAGTATATAACTTAACTAATGAGTTTAACTTTAGTTAACAAAACTTTAGTATTCAAAGATATTTGGTGGCAGCTGGAGCCCTGCTGCTATGGATAGCGAGCTAACTTCAGTAGTTGTAACTACTTGAATTTGGAGTTTATAACTCCAGGCTGGGTGCAAAGTTCAATCCTAACACTATTTTCACTTGATTATTGTTATATGTTCATAGATCCGACATCCACATCACATCCTATAATCACACTCTCATTCCAAATAAAAGTTAACGATTCACAAACCCGCACAGAAATTTCAGAAGTTAAAATTTTAATTAATTTAACATCTAAAGGAGGGAATAGACTAATATTTATTATAGAAAATGATAATCTGAATATATCTATTATTCTGCTATAGAAGTCAAATGGGAACTTTAAAAGGGATTTCTCTAAACATTAATGGGTTAAACAACCCTTGTAAGAGGAGAAGTTCATTTAGATAACTTAACCTACATAGAACTAACCTAATATTCCTGCAAGAAAAACATCTCCTGAAAAAAATACATAGATAAGCTAGACACCAACAAACACACAACCTTAGATAGCTCAGAACATACACAGAAAAAAGAGGGGTGGCTATCTTGTGGAACAAAACTATACCTACTCCCAAAATTATTGAGACATATAAAGATGACAAGGGAATGTTCTGCTTGGTTACACTTCAGATCAATAGGAAGATCTTCACATTTATTAATGTATACTGGATACCAGGCATAGGTATTAGCACAGTGAAACATCATCTCAATCAGATAATACTCCTTTCTAAGGGAGATATTGTTTTAGCAGGAGATTTTAACTGTATCCTAAAGGAAAAAGATACTACTACTATAGGGAAAAGGAAATTCACACCTAATGCAAAACACTTAAAGGACTTCATTAATTCATATCATATGAATGACAGTAATAACCAAGCAGATTCTAAATCACTATCATATACCTTTTTTTTCAAATAGGCATAAGACCTACTCTAAAATAGACAGAGTTCTGATCTCTAACCAATTAATAAATTACCTAACAAAATCTATGATCATTTCATACCCAATATCGGGCCATAATTCAATCACTTTTGAATTTATTATGAATATAATACATGACATTCGGATTAAAAAAATACCTGTTTACCTAACTCAACTAAAAGACTACAAAGAATTTATAAATAAGGAGACACAAAACTTTTTAGAAATAAACACTACACTAGAAGTCTCTATTATATATATATATATATATATATATATATATATATATATATAGATAGATATATGGAATGCTCTGAAATCATACTTATATGGACATAGTATAAGATGGTATAATAATAAGAGAAAAAACATGGGACAAGGATTTATTAGACATACAAAACAAACTAGACATATATAAACGCAACAATAACGAAGACATCATGGATATAAAAGTCATAGAGGAAATAAATAAACTAAATGAGAAGTACAAAGAAATTCTAAATCACAAAATCAAAATAACCCTTGAGAAATATAAATTCTTATCCTACTCAATAAATCCCAAATACTTAAATAGGCTTAAAAATAAAACAAAAAGACTTAACAAACAAAATCATATCAAGGATAGTCTGTTTGTAATATGTAATGCTGGTATTATGTAATACTGTATCTGCTTACCCTTGGAGCTTTTCTCCCCGGGCCTCCGCTGAAAATGGACATGCATCCAGTCGGACTATCCCGGTCAACAAATGTAAAATAAAATAAAATAAAGGATATCTTTTCTTCAGGGAAAAAGAAAAATGTCTCTAAGCTACCAGAAATACCAGATGAATTTAAAAATCACTTTTATAAAATTAACCATAATAAAGTTAATATAGAACCAAAAGATAGTATAAAGAATTTCACAACTACATACACAAATAGAAAACTTAATAAATAACAGGTTGAACTAATAGATAAAAGTATTTCATATACAGATATTACCACACAAATAAACAAACTCAAGTTAAACAAAGCACCAGGTAATGACGGTATCATACCTGAGATTTATAAAATCCTCCCTAAAAATGCATATTCACTAATACATAATGTTTTCCTGTCAGCTCAAAGTGAATCTATTATCCCCCCATCTTAGAAATACACATTTATTTCTCCAATTCTGAAATCCAATAAAGATCCAACTAGCTACACATCATATAGGCCCATTTCATTACTTAATGTTGACTACAAAATGTTCATGAGCATATTTGCTGATAGATTAAAGACAGTCCTTCCAAGTATAATAGAACTAGATCAGACAGGCTTTTGCACAAACAGAAATGCTTTTGATAACATAAGACGAACTTTAACTCTGATTATGCAAACAGAAAAAAGAAGGATCTGACACTCATAAGCATTGATATACATTCAGCCTTTGATTCCATAAACTGGGACTGTTTATCTTATTGAGATGTACAAACTTCTCTGATACATTTGTAAATCTGATTGAACATCTATATAAAGGAGCATTGGCAGACATTAAAATTGGTACATATGTCTCACAAAAGATACCCACATTGAAAGGTACTAAACAGGGATGCCCACTTTTCCCATTGCCATTTACCTTAATAATGGAGCCCCGGGCTAATTTGATTAGAAAAATATAATTGATTAGAAAAATATTTTGAACACCCAATAAGTATATTAAAATATGAAATAAAATGTGAAGCAACATATAAAACAACTATGGTTGTTTATTTAGCAATGTGCACACAATGTCAATGTTTCTATGTTGGAAAATGCTTTAGATGTTTAAAAGACCATATTATTGAACATAGGTCAGATATGAAGAGGAATATTCCATCTAATGCATTAGCACAACATAGATTAGATAAAGGTAATTCACATAACTTTAAATTTAAGGTGATATATGTTATATATAAGAACTTACGACTGGGTAATCAGAATAATAAGTTAGAAATATCAGAATATGAATGGATATTAAGATTAGCAGTGGATAGAGTACCAGGATTGAATAATAGAATAACACTAAAACCGATGTTAGAGTTTAGACAGAAACAATATAGGTAAGTAGGTATTCTTAAAAGGAAGTATAAGTTAGATATAGTTGAAAATAAATAGGTAAAGAATACATTTTGAAGTTAAATTTGTGCTGTTACTTTTTGAGCAATTTAGTTGTTGAGCATATTATGTGACAATAGATAGATAGATGTTATGTTTATAAATGAATATTTTTATTAATTTCTTAGAGTTGAATATGTCTTTATATGTATTGTGATGCTATTCTCATATATATGCAAGTAATATGGTATATAAGAATGAAAGCAGCATCTTTCAGAATTATCTGCATTTTTAATGAGATGTTAATGATGTTAGGTTATACACTGGATCGCTGTGTCATGTGGGGGATTTTTGAAATTGGTATAAATTTTAAGGTTTATTATTGTTGATTTTAACACTGAAGAAGGGACATTCCTGAAAGCATTGTTTGTTAATAAATTGAGCGTTTTCCATCCATTTGGTTTTTCTTTTTTTTTTGCTAATTTGATTAGAAACAACAATGATATAGATGGGTTTCAGATAAATGAGAATATAATATCTAAAATTCACCTTTTTGCGGATGATGTTTTAATCACATCAGCAGGAAACAATTCTTCTATACAGTCATTATTTAACACAATGGCAGATTTTAAGAAAATGTCAGGTCTAATATTTAATGAAGAAGAAACAAAATATTGCCAATATACTCAGGAAAAAAATATTCTCAATAGAGATTACTGCATATAGAGATGCCTCCCCATCTTTTATAAACCTTTCAAAATCTAACCTTCAGAAACTTGCCACAGCCTACCACAGCATTGCCAGGTTTGCCACAGGTTACCCATTTCTCACCAATCATTGTGTTAATCTCAAAAAGCTTGACTGGCTTGAACTTCAAAATCTTATTCTCCTACATCAATTAGTTATCACCTATAAAATTCTCCATTACCCTTCTAATACACCCATACTAAATAACCTTGTTGTCCCTTACAGGAATCTTACTTCCCTTCGCTCAGCTAACAAACTACTAGTAGCCACTCTCAAAACACACAACAAAGCTGGGGACTCCTTGTTTACAAATGCCATTGGCTCATACTGGAATAAACTTCCCATAGAACTGACCACTCTAGGCTCATCACAACTTTTCAAGAAAAAACTAAGGAACTATTTTAAAACTCAGCTAACAAACTACTAGTAGCCACTCTCAAAACACACAACAAAGCTGGAGACTCCCTGTTTACAAATGCCATTGGCTCATACTGGAATAAACTTCCCATAGAACTGACCACTCTAGGCTCATCACAACTTTTCAAGAAACAACTAAGGAACTATTTTAAAACTCACTGGCTATGCCCTTGCTCGAATCCTGACTGACCTCAGCATCCAACTCTCTTTTCAGCTCTCTCCATTACTCTTCTACTTGTCCCTACCCCTCCTCTGTAGCTCACCTACCATCCACATGGATATTACTTTTTCCTATAAATTCAACTTCTCTTTATTCTTGTCATATTACTGCAACCTTTATAATTGTTATATTACTGCAACCTGTCATCTCACCTTATCTAAATCTACATGTTGCTCCCAGCTGATGAAATCTGCTTCTTAAAACTAGTGCCCTGGCACAAAACATTTATCAAAATTGTTAATACTGTAAATAGTTGAATAGAGTCTTGTGTGAGTTATTACTTTATGTCTTTTTTAATTGTACTATTCCTACTCTTGCAAAGAATTTGGAATAGAAATCCTCACTCTATGTTATAGTTTTGCTTAATTACTTTTGCACTGTTACTATGCCACATGGGAATAGTTCTCTACATGCTTATAATTTGTATCTTATTGTGCTATTTTTTGTTTTTATTATTTACTAGTATATAGTGGAGCTTTTCTCCTTGGGCCTCTGCTGAAAATGGACATGTATCCAGTCAGACTACCCCGTTCAACAAATGTAAAATAAATAAAATAAAATAAAAATATATATCCAATTCAGGTCAAGTAACCTATTTAGGTATAGTATTAGCTAAAGATATTAAATCCATCATACATCATAGCTATAGTAAATGTCTTCAAAACATACGAACCTTTTTCAATAGCTGAAACAATATTTTCTTTACCATGGAGGAAAGACTTACAATTATTAAAATGATAATATTTCCAAAGATACTATATATAATACAATCAATAATATGCCCACCTACAAAAATAATCATCAAGAAATTAAATTCACAAATGTTAAAATTCTTATGGGCAACTCATAGACCTAGAATGGCACTAAATATACACATTAATAATTGGTCCCAAGAAGGTATAGCCTTTCCAGACTTTGATCTATACGCTAGCTCCACTATTATAAAAACAATATCACTACTAACAGATCATTCATATGTTGCAAAATGGAAGGAATATTGGGAATCAATTAGCATGGAATTCACAAAAATACCATTAACACACAAAAATACTATTATAAATAACCCCACACTATGGATACTTAAAGAATTTTGTACTACATCTATTACACCAAAACACATAACTAGTTACCTATTAAATATCATTATTACAGTTCGTAACTTTATATATAAGCATCCCAAATATAAGTAATGGATCTTTATTTTATTTCCCATAGCATATACACAAGATATTCTTTTATTATTCAGCCCTGATATAACTCTAATATTCAGACAGAATAATTTAAAGTATTGGTATCAGATGCTCTTAGATAATAAAGTTAAAAATCTAGATTTCTTAATGCAAGAATTTGATCTGGGTGAAACTTGTTGGTTAGAGATTCAGACTTTTAGACAACATCTCACTAACAAACTTGATCTAATGTCTCCGACAGCTAAAGAATCTATTCCAATACTGATAGACTACATGAGGCTAAACTTACAGCAAAAGGTTTCTGATAAAGGCAAGCTCTCTCACATTCATAAAATTATTAGAGATGAAACCTTTAACTGCCCAGAAATGTACTGGAATTATTTCAATTCTATTAATGGAAAACCACCAAAACAGCAAGATAAAAAGTATATACTGGAATCAGCTTTTAAAACAACTTCTTCTATTAAATGGAAACTTTATACCTGGAAATTCTTACAGAGATCCTTCTATACACCTCTAATAATGAAAAAAATTAATAAAAAAGATAACATGTAAGAGATGTACTTCAGAGATAAATGCTGATTGGGCACATATGTTCCATGACTGTATAAAATTGAAGGAATATTGGATGTCAGTCAATGATTTTCTACAGACCCTTTTTACAGATAATTTTACAATCTCTAAATCGCTCATACTCTTTAACACCCCTATACATAAAAGTGTTAAAAAGGTTAAACTTCCCTTATTATGGTCAATTCTAGCAGTGGCTAGAAAAATAATAACCAGGAATTGGATTTCAGATACCCCTACTTCATGCAATTAATTTAAAAATGTTCTGACTGATGTGTGTCAAATGGAACTAATGACAATAAAGTCAAGAACTACCAGAAGAACAACTTACTATAATATGTGGGATACTTTGCAAAGCTTGTTAAAAAAAGTCTTTAGACTATTAGTAAGATGTTACAGCTAAGTTAAATGATTTAAACAAAATGTGGATGTCTTTGTAAATACTTTAGTTGTTTTATGAATGTTATAATTGCTTATATGTTAATTGTTTGTATAAGATTGTTATGTTATATAAATTATATGTTAAAATCAATAAACATGTTTTAAAAAAAAGTATGTCTGAACTACATTTCTTCTTCATATAAGTACACTTGGGTCACAGACATACCATTACTGTGTTTGATTTCAACTTTCAAGGTACTGCAGGAGTAGTAATACATGTTCAGCCCTATTCTTCTGGACTGCATGATGTCTTAAGGTTCTATTCCACCATGGGTAGTATCATGTGACATTATTGCAACTTTGGTATAGATCTTTCTTGTTAATTCAATTATAGCTTAAGTTGCATAGTCAAAGTAAGGATATGTCTTAGGTGTACTTTTTCATCGTATCTGTACTTTTCTTACCTTGCCCTCTTTTTTCTATCTTAAATATTATATTACTTTTAGATAGTTAGGTTATGTCCATTTGTTTTACCCTTATATACAGCAATGTAGAGAGCAGCTGCACCCATTCTCCCAGCAAGGCCTGTCAGCCCATCACCAGTGGCAAGAACACCACCTCCATTGACACAGCTGCTGTCGCAGTCATGTCCACACCTCTTGCAGCATCTGTACCAGGCACTGCAGCCAGCCGGCACTGGACAATGCTGTTCATCTACTAGCTAGTAGCAGTGGCATTGAAGGTGATAGCATTGTCACCCATTGGTAGCTGAAATGCATAATGGGTGGGCTAATTGACAGTATGTTGGATGCCTGATTCAGACAGCAGAAGAGCTTCCTTTGGTGACTCATTGAGTCATGTCCCTGCCTCACACTGGCTTCACCATCTGAGTAGGGTCCAGTGGAGAGGGAGCTTAGGATGGTGAATAAGCTGCCACTAGGTCACAGCTGGCAGAGAATGCAGCTGTGCAAATTGTCTTAGCCCCATCCTGGCATTCTCTTCCCCTTTTGTATCTATTCCTGCCCCTGTTTGTTGTCCATTCATTGCCACTACCATTGTTTTTCCTATGTGTGCCTGATGTCTCCTTCTCATTGTACTGCCCCTTCCTCATTTTGTCAGTACATCCCCTGTTAGTATATATTTGTTTGTGTACCCATGCTACCAACCATCTACATTCCTAAAGTATCTATGTCTATGTCTATCTATCATTGTATATATATAATCTATATATATATGTGCGTGTGTGTGTCTGTGTGTGTGTTTGTGTGTGTCTGTGCGTCTCTGTTTGGCTGAGTGTGTGTGCTTGTGTGTCTGTGTGTGTGTGTTTGTGTGTGTCTGTGTGTGTGTGTGTGTGTATCTGTGTATATATATATATATATATATATATATATATATATATATATATATATATAAATATATATATGTGTGTGTGTGTGTGTGTTTGTGTGTGTGTGTGTAGAGAGACAGACAGACAGAGAAAGAGATGCATATAAAATGGGCACCTATCCCACAAAAACAATTATTCTACTTTCCCACCTCCATCCTGTTCATTTCTTATGTTTTCATCTTATGTTCCATATACTACTTGCTTTTCCATTACTATTCCTTTCTTGTATTCCCATTTCTAACATTTGTGTTGGCTAAAAAAAGATCAGCACATACAAATCATGGCCCTTTAAAGCTTCCAAATCACTTTTCATTCTTGCCACTGTTTTGTGCATGTGATAACCCAGAGCATCATGGATGACCATTACTTGAGCTTCTATTTACCTGCAGCCATGACTTAGCACTGCTTACTCTTCACAGTCCTTGCTGTAGCCATGAGTAGGATATTTAATAAGTTTACTTCCTTGCTCTGTTTCTCTCATGTCGATTCTTAATGAGCATCAAGCCTCATTGCACATACGAAGTAATAATAAACCAAACCACGAACTAAGTCCCAACAACCAAAAGGAAGAAAGCAGTAAGCACCGTGGTAGTCCAATGAACCTCTCCAAGCTGTAACTGTAGATAAATCCTTTATTGAACACGAACAACACAATAAGGTAAACGAAACACTGATAAATCAAGCGCTTTCGCCTGCATAGATGTCAGGCTTTTTCAAGATGAAACAGCAGGGTAACCAAGTTCATTTAAATAGAGGCTTTCAGTGCTGATTGTTTCATTTAAACAATTACATTAATTCAATTAAATTAATTGAATTAATTTGATTGAAATGCTTTAACCAACACCAAGATGTAAAATATACTTTGTTGAGATGGAAGCATGGTTGTGCACAATACTTTTGATTTCAAGCAAACAAATAAAAACATGTTAAAATACAAATGCGTAGATGTTGCCTGACAAGAGCTGTGAATACTATCTTATAATGTTAAATACTATCAGTACATTCTAAAGTCATTGAAAAAAACTTTCTTAGTTTAAATATTTTAAAAATTATAAATAACATGGACAAATAAACAATGAAATCAGAGTGGTGTGACAACTGTGTTTTTTTGTTTTAGTTTTTTTAAAATGAAACCTTCTAAGAACTGTGCATATAAAAATATACAATTAAAAGGAACCTTAAAAAATTCCTTTATGCACTCAGTGCCAATAAAATATCAATAAATATAAAAATAAATATAAATAAAAATACATCGTTTAATATATATGTTATTTCCAGTTAAAATAGTTCATTGGACTACCACGGTGCTTACTGCTTTCTTCCTTTTGGTTGTTGGCACATACGAAGTAAACAACAGTGGGCTTCCACCACTATACCCTCTGTCATTCTGAATGTCACAGTATACTTTTTTGGTTATGGCTGTTATATTATTATAAAATATCATGTCACAGCTAGCTACAGACCTATTTTCAACATATACATGTTGATATATAATTTCAAATTTCAACCTTGCCAATTCTGTCAATAATTTATCCAAGATGAACTTCTCCCTTAAGACTTATGGGTCTTTATGACACTGAATCAGTCCTGTTTCCCTTTCCTTAAGAAATGGGTTTGACAACTGCATGTTTTTGATCATTAGCCTATGAACCTTTGATGCATCTCTCCATAGTATGAATCACAGATGTAATGCTACAGTAAGTTCACATGGATCTGCTCATGGGTCAAGCCAGGCCAACGCATTTGCTGCCCTATCTTAATCTACATCCACAGAACATTCCATGGTGTCCAGATGATTGTGCTCACCATACATGATAATACTACTGCTACCACCAGCAGTCTCAGGTGCCATTTGATCCTGCTCAAGGAACACTCCAGCACTTTGTCAAAGACTGACCTTTTACAGAGATTTTGACATCCAAAGTAGTGAGTCACAAAGCTTTTATCACTACTAATTTATATATTGCTTGCTTGCCATTATGAATGCAATCACATTTACCTGGGTGGATAACTCGAGAAGAATTTGCCTCTCTGGCTAGTATAGTTCATAGTTTATAATTCATGTTATACCTGAGTTCAGACAAGAAGTCATGTTACAACACAGACTACAGATTTGTAGAATATACTAAGTGGACAATACAATAATTTAGTGACATATTAAATATATTCACAAAGTTGGAGGTATAAATATATGAACTGGGAGTTTATCACAAAAATGAGAAATATTGTAGGAAGAGAATTTGAAAAGTCTTACAGTTCTGTAAGAACCAAGATGGTAACAAAGATTAGCATATTGTAAAGATCGTTCAGAATAAGCTAACTCCAAACCCAGCAGGATTCTTAACTCTTCATTGTGTAATGATATGAAGTATAATCTGTCTCCTGCAAAGTGGTAGTGAATGAATAATAACCCCAGGGTTGAAGTGCTTCAGATTATTTAGAATATTGAATATCACATAGGCATTTAGTAACCTTTGTTTGTTCCTCCTTAATGGGAATTAAATCACTTTTAGAAAAGGAACAGAACATAAAATCTGCCTGAATAGGTGTTCTAACATAAGTTACAAATAATTCTGAAATAAAAGCAGATGTTTAGGATTGAAAATTCCTAAAAACATTAACCACATATGTTTAGGACTTTAGATTTGACCAATGAAGCACTGGCTTTAAAATTCAGTTTGGGGTTGAAGTAGATGTCAAGAAGCACTCCCAACTAAATTGTTCACTAATTAGATTTCCTGACTGATTTTCTGGGATCCATAAGTCATGAAACTGTGTTTACTGAAATCGATTTTAAAGCCATTCCTTTTCAGATATTTTACTGAACTAGAACGATAGTTAATGAGCACATTACAGTCACTGTTTAATAGTAACTGATCCTAACTTTATACCATCTGCATGTTTTGTAAACCAAATCCTTTTATGTGTAGACAGAAAGTAAGATTGAAAAATGAAACCTAAAACTGACACCAGAGGAACCCCTCAGTGAACACCAGCCCAATACAAATAAAAGCTTCCAATCTGTACATTGAATAGCCCATTAGAAAGACGATTTACTCCAGATTCATACAAAAGTTTTAGTACCATGTTTTGCCATGCAATCTATAATGACTGGATTTGGCATACTATTGAATGTTTTGAAGACATCTCAATATATCACAGTGACACCCAATGTATTATCCACAGCCTTGCTAACATGATCATAAAACCTGATCTTGCATGTGGATGCACAATATTATTTCATAAAGCCAGACATTACAATGTCTGGGATTACCCTCAAGTAACTTCAAAAGGTAGCTTTCAAATCATTTGCCAAAGAAGAAGTTAGACTGATTGGGTGGAAATTGCCTACAATATAACAATTCTCAGTTTTATAAACTGGAATATTGGTAGCCTTTTTTCTAGGATGATGGGACAAAGACGTTTTGCAAGAGAGTGTTAAATGATAATTAGTTGGGCATTTATGTAAGCTTAGATGTTTAAATAACAAACCAGGAATGTTATCCTGCCCACTGCCATTGTAAAATTAATTTTCCTTAAGGAAGTCTCAACCATGTTTTCACTACTATGAAGGCAAAGTAAACATGTTATCGGGACTATGATGGGTGTTATCTGAGTAATCAGTGAGTTCAAGATGTCCATACTAGTAGGTGAAGTTGGGGGCGAAAGGTGGGTACCAGTAACCAAGTTAATAAAGGGCTTTGAAAAACATTAGCCATTTCAAAATGGTTGCTAAAGTGCTATTGTGAGAAAGGAGACTATGTGAGTATAACAACCATGAACAGAGTTCATATAACTGTAGAAAATGTCAAGATTCTTGTTGAGACAAGTTTTTCTTCATAATCTGCCTGTATTCACGAATGCCTGATTTCAGTTTTCTGCAGGCTGTAGTGATGCTAGTTTTGATGGCTTTAGATTGATTTTTTAAAATAGTCTGTATTTCATTTGTTTAACTTTTAGTATGTTGCTGGTATGTTCATTCCACGAAAAAGGAGTGAGCATATAGTGAATGAAACTTCTAATTATTTTACATGTGTTCAATAAGGAGGTACATTGAAATTCATAACAGTTCAAACAACATAAATGATTAGAATTATAATTTTCCAACCAAGAACCAGGATTAAACTCAGAATTTAAATGGTTTATATCAAGGGATGAGAAGTCATAGTGAAGAATGAGTTGCTTTTTTACATTATTAGAAATTTTTATGCAAAATGAAATCCGGTGTGATTAGAATTATCTAGTGAACATATATGAGTGATCTTGGAAATGCAATTGACACAATTAGTAATCAACAGGTTCACAATATTGTTACTAGCTGCTGGAAAATAAATTAATGGAGACAAACTGTACAAGGAAAAGCATATCCAGAAACATCTCCTCAATGAATGAATAGCTTGCACCAGTCCTCCAGTCTTTGTATGGATAACTGAAGCCACCTAATAAAATGATGTTGCAATTACTTTCTTAAGTATTACCCAGATCTTGAAAGAATTTTATTTGCTGCTCCAGACTAAGTCTAGGATCCCAGTTGCAAGCAATTATTTTTAAAGCTTGACTATTCTTCTGAGGTTCCAGAGTATCCATGATGATCTCACAATTGCTTTTGTAGGGTCTAACTTGGCCAAAACTGAATCATGTGCAAAAATGGCAACACTGTCCCCTGAAGTGTTCTTACACACTCAAATTTCTGAAATCTGATAATAGTTATACTGCCAGACCTTGATAATAACAAGAATATTGAAATCCTATAAATGATCAAGAACATTTTTGCTGCATTCTTATTTTAAACATCTGGCATTTCATAATAAACCTTTAAAGGTTATTAGTCATACTAGGTTTTGTGCTTATATAATCTGACTTACTGACAGGCAGTAAATGCTTTGTAATTTCTAATATATATTTTGTAAAATGTTTACTATCAGAATATTTCTCAAATGGAGTCTATCAGGAAAAATAATTTGGGATTATATAAAAAAGCTTCCCAATTTAGGATTAGCATCATACTGCTCCTTACACAAGTGTCATTCATCCATTTGCTGAAGAAAAAAGCCTTTGTAAATTGATGGTCTGCTTAGTTTGGGGAAAAAAATCACAACAAATGGACTATTACATTATGCTGATGGTAGGTTTCAGATATCAGAGGAAGTGAAATATTGGAGTCCTGAAGAGGTTGTCAAATGACCATCAATCCTTTACCAATTTCTTTAGCATGTTATGGATATCAGTCACTTTTAGGCCTCCCAAACTATAGACTATAGATTTTGTCTAGTCAACAAAAAAAATAAGTGTGTTCAATTTCTAAAGTATATCATCTCCAAAAAAAGTTCACTGATACTGATGTGTACATTAGTATTTGGAATACATCTGTAAAACCTACTGTACCAGATAAAAACTTAATGCATCCATAAAGATTTAAAAAAAAGGGAGCAATTATTTTCAGCTACCCACCTTGCTATTTGTTGTACTGTTTGATTTAATTATGCAGATGCTGTTGCTGTCCTGTTCTAGTCTTCCATGTAAAATCAGAGTTCTTATGGCTTACTCTTAATTAAACCTGCCCTTGTACTTTAAAATAGTTTTTTGATCATAGTCATGGCTCAAGTACATAAAAAATAAGGAGGGAGGAAGATTTTAGATTTTATTATTTGCTCGATCCATAGATGTAGGTGAAGCACAATATTTTAATGTGTGCAATAATATTTGACTAAAAAGCAAAGTCACTTTAATGATAAAGGCTCTTTATTCAGTTTTATTGTTTGGGTTGTCCAGAAATAGTTGGTGTAGTTTGAATTTGGTTTGGATCCCCATCTTAATAAATTTTCTTCCATCAAATATAAAGCGTCTGATTCAGAAAGGTTAAACCATGGTAACTATTTCAGATTTAGAGACTGCTCTACCAGGGTGCTGTAATACAAAGACATGCAACACAGCAGTGAGATGTCCCTGTGGCCATGGTAAATGCTAATGAGGTAGTCTGGGGGAGAACCATGTGCTAATTAGCCACATGCTCTCCCCTTGTGATACGAATGTGATACAAAAGAGGGGTACATTGAGTGAGTGTGATTATTTGACTGTCGCCTCACTGCATCTCGACATTCTCTTTATTTTCTTTATGTCTTCCTTGATATATGAAGTAATGCTTTATTCTGGAAGTGTCAGCAGGCATGCGAGATGATGCTGTGTTCCAGAACAGTTTAGTGATTTCAGCAAAGTCACTACATTTGATTGCGAAATATTTCTTGTATGTGTATGTGTGCTGGAGTATTCCAGTGAAGTTCTAAAACTTTCCAAAAATCACAAAAGGCGAAACAGAGAGTGAGCAGTCACAAAGATAAAATTCCAAACTGTTTATTTAACATATGTTTAAAATGCAACTTTGTTGCCTATTTAGGTTTATGGTTACTACTTTTTACATTTATATATTTAAGATGTGGTTAGTGATGAAGTCGACCTGGTATGGGCTTGTGTTGCCGTACAATATGCCCATACTGAAGGGTGGCTGTCAGGCCCCTTTAAGGGATTTTTTAAGTTTATTGATTTCTTAATTGAATTATTGTTGCAGCACTGCTTTTATATAAGGGTGCTTAATTAGTTTGTTTTTTGTCTGAAGAAGGAGAGGCATCGACCTACTCCAAAAGCGCTAAATAAACAGTTTGGAATTTTATCGTTGTGACTGCTCGCTCTCTGTTTCACATTTTGTGGTTTTTGGAACTTTATTTTTTGTTTCTTGGTTGTTTTTGAAGTACTAAAACTTGCAAAGTTATTAGAATATTCCAGTGTAACACTTGAAAACTGCAAAATCATTGTATTTGGCAGGAATTGCTGTTACTTCTGGGGTGGGTGGCCAACACCACAGAATGATCTAGCTCCAGCCTACACTGGAAAGTACTGATTCTCATGACCTGTGGTAAACAACTTGTTTATATATAGCTGGGGCTTCCTGCACTCAGGTAGAAGACTCACCTGTGGAGTGGACGCACTGCTCAGGACTGTTTTCCCTATGAAGACTCCTGCCTGACTGCAACAGGGCTTCCCAGTCATGACTGAAGACAGGGTAAAGCTTTCTCTTTATCGGTAATATATACCTTTTTTTAAATGTATTGTCTAATTTCCTATTTTAGTTAAATGGAGTTTACTTCATTTTCTGTTTTAGGGTGATTTACTGTTCAATTACACAGTTTATTTAGTTTTCTGTTTAGTGACAGAAATAGTTTCTTTAGTGTGAAGTGAATTATTTTGAGTCCTGCTCATTAAGCAATACAACCCTGGAAATGCCTGCTTTAAGGCATTACACAGCCACTTGTGTTAATAGCCAAAAGCTCGTGTTAATCAATTCAGTAGACATATATGCTAGGGAGGTTAGTGGACAGGTAGTGTTTTGCGTGTGTCTGTGTGTGTGTGTGTGTGTGTGTGTGTGTGTGTGTGTGTGTGTGTGTGTGTGTGTGTGTGTGTGTGTGTGTGTGTGCATCTAATGACATATGTAAATGCATGTGTGGGGTAGGGGATGGTTCTGTCATACCTGCACACTCCTATATATTAATGTGCAACTCCTTCAGTATTATTATTAGAGGTGAACCCCAGACACCAGGGAAAACACTGGATATTGTGAAAAATTCATAGGTAAAATATCCACACTGGCAGCAGCTACAGATACTCCCTCAGCAAGAAAGCCAAAATTGGCTTCTCGCTGAAGCTAGCTCCCTCCTTAAGTAAAAAATAAAACAAAAGAAGAAGAAACACTGTATTCCTAACAAAACAAGAATTCCAATAATATTTCCATTGTGTCTTAAGGTCACTTAACAAATATGGACATAGATGGTGGAACAATAGATACCAGGGACAACATTAATATTGTGCTTTAAAGGCACGTAACAAAAGCATGGGTTTGGAAGGAAACACAAGACAACAGAGATAACTTTTCATGAACATATCTTAAGGCACTTTTAAAAAAAGAAAGACAATGGGCCATATTCAGGAAGGCTTACACGGAGTTCAAGAGTAGTGTAAGCCTCCGTGTAAGCCTCCTGATTCAGGAACAGCCCAAATCTCCATGTAAGAGACAGCTAACACGTCTCTTACACGGACTGGGCGTGGAAATGCTCAATACCTCATTTGCAGATCAAAGATATGCAAATGAGGTATTTGAGCGATCCACGAAGCAGAAACCAGTCCGTGTAACGGACGTGTTAGCTGCAGAAATGTACTCAGCTGACAACTGAGTACATTTCTGCAATTAAAACGGAGCTATGTCAGCTCCAAATAAAGGGTGCATATGTTTCATTAAGCATGCCAATGGCCAAATATGTGGCCATTGGCATGAAAAAGTGTTTCAAAAATAAGTTATATAACTTTTTTTTTTCACTGGATTTTGTGTTTAACTGCAGCGCACACCAGCGCAAACGGGTGCGCTACCTAAAACTGAAAACCGGCTTATAAACCCACAATTGTGGGATTTATGTATTACATTGAATGTCAATGGAGGGACTTGCAGACCAAAACAATATGGCCTCCGTTTAGTGGTTGTCAAGGGGAAGCTCCGTGTAAAACATGTAACTAGTCATTACTAGGCAATCCTATGTAAATGAGGGTTACAATACTGAATCACACTGTCACATAGGTAATGAGCACTGTCTGAGTAGTGTAAGAGTTAGAGACGGGGGAGGAACAGAGTAAGAGGTAGGTGACATCATGGGGGGGATGATAGCAATAAATGTACCAGATTGGAGGGCAATGTAAGGTAACAGATGACAGACAGACATCAGGGAGAGAGGTGTGTCCCAACAGAACACTAGGAAAGTCAAGAAATTGAGGGTATACGCTATCCCTACACTCAAAGTTTCTTGATATACGTGCATGCGCGTGTGTGCACGCGTGTAAGGCAGGTTCAACATGTGGGAGCATGTTGCAAACCGTTTACAACGGTTTGCGCGGGCGTGCACATGTGTAAGGCAGTGTGCGCGCGTTTTAGCATGAATCAGCCTAGCTAACACCGTGTAAGGATGTGTGCTCACGTGTAACACCGTGTAAGGATGTGTGCGCGTGTTTAAGTGACTGTGAGCATGTTTAAGCTGGTGTGCACATTGCTCCCCCTCAGGAAACAGAAAGGAAACAGGAAACAACTAAAATCCAGGGAAACTGCCAGAAGATACTACTGGAGTTAATTGGTGGAAACAATTAGAAGCAGGCAATTACACAGGCAGACTAGAAGCCCAACCCAGCACTTAAAACACTGCAAAGAACAGTGCAGGCTGTTTCTCACAACAGATACTGCCAGAACTAAGCTATCAGAATTGAAAACTGAAAAACGCTGAACTCAGAGCAGAAATGCTAGGGGCTGCCATAGCTATTATAGTCAGGCATAGGCGAATTGCTGAGGGTGGTGACAATGCAGATGCTGACAGACAACCCAGAGTGAGGAGAAGGAGAAGAGTATACAGGCCCAGGGTCACCTACCATGGGTTACATGAGCTGGAGATAGTAGAGCGCTATAGAGTGGACAGAGAGCTCCTGCAGCAGATTGTTGAGCTGTGCAGGCCACGCCACACACAGAACCAACAGAGGGGAACCCATCCCAGTGGAAACCAAGGTATGTGTTGGCCTAAGAATACTAGCAACAGGTACCTTCCAGAGACCAACTGGTGATATGATGGGGATATCACAGGCATCAGCCTCCAGGGTACTACACCAGTTCATGGATGCCATGTCAGCACATGTCGGTGATCATGTATATTTCCCCAATGCCCGTGAGGTATTGGCCAGCAATATGCGTCTCTTCCAGCCAATAGCAGAATACCCTGACGTACTGGGTGCTATAGACTGCACGCATATGCATCAAAGCACCAGCAGGAGAGCGGGGTAGAGCCTACATTAACCACAAGGGATACCCCTCCATCAACTGCCAGGTCATGTGTGATGCCCAGGGCATAATAATGAATGTGTGTGCTGGCTGCCCTGGGAGCTACCACGATTCCCATATCTGGCATCTGACGCAGCTGTACCAATCATTTGCCAATGGGGACTTCCCACACGGACACCTAGTGGGGATGCAGGTTATGCACTTGAGCCGTGGCTGATGACACCCATCAGAAATGCACACACACCTGAACAGGAACGCCATAATGAGGCACACGCACAAACACGTAATATCATAGAGCGTGTGTTTGGGCTGCTCAAGTCACGGTTCCGGTGTCTGGACACATCTGGTGGAGCCTTGAAGTACACACCAACTACATGTACCCAAATGATCATGATATGTGCTATGCTACATAATATGATCCTGCGGAAACAGCTGCAGCAGGACCAGCACAGGGCTGGGCCAAACATCCCCCCACCATTGCTAAGGCCACCACAGGCAGGGGGTGACTCGGAGGAGGAACAACCTGACCTTGTCCCAGAAGGCAGAAGGAGGCGTGCCCAGTATGCCCTGGCCTTGGCAAAGAGGCAACGCATAGCACATATGCTTGGTCAGTAGGAACACTGGGACTGATACCCACTCTGACTCACTCATACAGTAACAGGGATGCCTAACATGACACAACCTGCTGCCAAACATGTACAGGGAGTGTAGTATGTGTATCCGACACAGGTGGCCCTGCAGCACCACCTGAGGCATGAATGCCATGTGTTAAGTAATGTAATATCATGTACCACATGCACACCTGAGGACCCCAACTAACATCCACCCTCAAGAATCATAAACCACAAAACACAAACCCACCTCATGGGTACCACAAGGGATAGGAACCTAGATGTAATGCTACCCAATGCCAGAAGTATAAACATCAAGATGTGTGGTGTGTAAACACACACAGTATAGAGAATGTAGATATCAGTGCTGTAATAGAAAACAGGGTCAAAGCCTACATCAGCACCCTGACACTACCAGGTCACACGTCATACAGTGATGTACATGTGCAAAAACATGGAACAAGATACAAAATGAGGGTGACTAGCAATAAATAGCATGGATAACCACACACCCATGTTTGTACCACAACAAGAAGCAACATGGAATAGCCATGGTCAAAAACCAATGGCTAAAACTCACTACTACAATATAGCTTGCTGCAGACCACTGTCCTAATAGCAGGAACTGCCCCAGGCCTATGTGCATAGGTTCATAGGTTCATACTAGGCTATCTGCCCTAGGGCATTAATAAGCCTAGCCCAGAGTTTTGTGGCTTCTGCCACCCCTTCAAGTTGATGGATAATATGCCCATTATTTTGCTGTGCCTCTGTCAAGCAGTGATACTGAGGTCATCCCTGGGGTATACCTGCAATCTCCCATCCATTGGTTAAGATCTCACTTGAACGAAGCCAGTGAGGTGCTCAGCCTCACATGTACCAGGATGTTGTTCCACAGCATAGGGACTCTCTGGGTGATGAATCTGTCCCTCCAGCACATCCTATTAATATCTGTGTTGAGGTTTAGGTCTCCTGCCCTTGTAGTTCTGATGGATGTAGAGGTCTTGAGGTGAAGCACGTTCAATAATTCTGGGTTGGACATAGCCTTGTATGTCAGGCACAGGTCACCTCTGAGCAGACGGTAAGTGACTGAATACAGCTGGAATCCCTTCAGTCGGGCAGCATAAGAAATATGTTTGAGACCCTTTCACCTCCTGTTGAGGAATTTGTGGGCCCATCCAATTGCCGGTGTTGGGTCAGATACATTCTGAATGGGGCATTGTATGCAATCATTGGTCTGATGAGTGATGAGTACAGGGAACAATGACCTCCCTTGATCTAGATGTGAATCCCTGCATGATGAGGTGGCCAATGTAGAAGGCCTTCCAAACTTCCCTGGCAATGTGAGTGTCAAACAAAAGGTTACTGTCAACCTGGGTGCCCAGGTCCCTGATAACCTCCTCTGTGCTTAGAGGATTGCCACCTAGATGGGAAGTAGTGGTAACCTTGTTCTTCCTGAAGGGTATGGCTATGCATTGTTTAGTGTTTAATGTACGGTCATGGCTGTGGCACCAGTTATCCGTGTCTATGAGACCCTTCTGAAGGATGTCTGTGTCAGATGGGTTTCCAACTATGCTTCCCAGTTTGCAGTCATTGTCAAACTTTGTCAGCCATAATCCTCCTGTGTTTGCGCGTACTTCTGAAAAGTAGATGCTGAACAAATGTGGGCCCAGGACTGAGCCCTGTGGGACACCACCTGTGACAGCTCTGGAGTGTGACATGGCACCAGCAACTTCGACCCTGTGTGTTCCGTCACTTAGCTAGTTTGCAACCCATGCTGTGATGTATGGGTTCACAATTAAGCTGGTGATGTTTTCAATGATACCTGAGTGGGGTATTGTGTCGAAAGCCTTTGCCAGGTCAAGGTAGGCTGTGTGGACTGCCCTGCCCACGTCAATGGCCTGGGTGACTGTTTTGAAAAAGTCAACCAAGTTTAAAAGGCATGATCTGCCCTTGACAAAGCCAAACTGGATTGTATCCAATGTCTGCAAGTCCCCTATGTCTTCATTTATAATTCCCATTATCATCCTCTCCATAGCTTAGCAGAACAGGCTTGTCAAGCTGATGGGATGGTAGTTTCCGGGGTTGGTGGAGGCACCTCCTTTGTGAAGTGGGTCCACCATTGCCGTATGCCACTCCTTGGGCACATATCCTGAGGTGAGGCTAAGATTAAACAGCTGCCCTAACTGCGGGTGTAATTACTCATTGAGTTCATGGAGCACACAACTGGGGACACCTTCTGGTCCCATGGATAAAGTGTTTTCTGCCTTGGATAGAGCAGTTCCCACCCCAGCACTGGAGATGTTTGGGGGGCTACAATCCTCTGGTGTAGATACCCATCCAGTTGGGGAGGGGAGGAATCTGCAATGAACCTGTCAGCCAGTATGTTGGCAATGTCTGTAGGTGCAGTGATATCTACATCATTCCGAACTAATTCTGAGCATATCTGGGAGTTCCCTCCCAGGTTTCAAACATAGGCAAAAAAGGCCTCATGATTGTCCCTTGAGTCCTGAGTGGGTTTACTCTCAAAACTTGCCTCGGATGATTGTATGGGGGAACCCAGTGTTTTACTCACAATGAGCAGGGGTGTCTTCCCTCCTACGGATTATGCTCTATCTTGTAGTAGCTCCTTCCTTGTGTTGTAGAGCTTGTTTATGGCTAGGGTCCACCAGACTAGATGCTTGCCTGTGGTACAAAGAGTCTTTGTTTTGTTTGGGATTGCCTGATCCATGCAGTCCTGGAGGTGCTGGTAGAAGGCATTTGTAAGTGATACAGTGGCTTGGGTAATGGTGTCCGCTGGCTTGGGGGCCTTTAAAGAGACCACACCAGTCCTTAGAAATGTGAAGTCAACATTTGAGAAGGTCTTCACTGTTTGTTTTTCCATCTGGGGTGTGGGTGGGCTGTGGACTCCCACTGAGAGTAGTCCATGATCTGATCTCACCAATGATGGGTATACTGCTGGTGTTGAACAGTGTGACCCCATGTTCATGATGATGAGTTCTAGTATGTTGCCTCCACTTGAGGGGATTGGGACCAGTTGTTCCATGGCATTTCAGTGTATGAACTCATGGAACCTTTGTGTTAGAGTGTTGTGGCATGATTAGTGATCCCAGTCTATATGTGGATAGTTGGAATCACCCAGTAGGATGCTGTTTGGAGATACATTTATCCCCTTCAGTGTTTGCAGGATAGCTGTGTGAGGTACCTGAGTTTGAGAGGGTGGCATGTAACATGCTACAAACTGCAGAGCAGTCTTGCCTACGGTCACTGGCACCTGGATGGTCTCCGATGCATCGTGTGTTGCCACCAACAATGAGGTGAGGGTGTCTTTGATGAATATGGACACCCACCATCCTTCTTGGTGTTGTCCGGATGCTGGTGCCGGAATTCATGATATGAGGTAACACCCGATAGTGCCGGGGTGCTGTCAGAAGCTGTGAACCAGGTTTCAGGCACAGCACAGACATCAATGTGCTACATACTGAGAAGGGCATAGAGTGTGTGCAGCTTGAGGTTGAGACCTCTGGCATTGAGCAGCAGTACCCTTAGTGTCCTTCCTTTACTGTGTTCTAGGGTGGTAGGTGTAGTATCTGAATCTTGCATAAAAAAGGCACAATGGGGGTGGCAAGAGCATCATCCGAAATCCGGAAGCCCAGGGGTGACAGGTGCAAGCCATCCCTTGCAAATCCCCGTGGCCTGTCCAGCATGTCATCCCAGGCAGACAGACATTGGACCCCCTTTGAATGACACCATAGTCTAAGCAAAATAATACAGCTGATCATCTTGTCTCTGTTTATGTGGCATCATACTTGGTGAAGGTAGGATACTGCTGAAGGTCAGGGTCATACCTGCCTGGCCTACATAATCAGAGGGATCCTCTATGTCTCTTTCCATGTAGTCCAGGGAGGTACATCTCAGGTCGTTCACACCAGCATGGATAATGACTGGGTCAGACCTGTACTTGCAGTTGAGTGACCTGAGTGCTTGCATTATGTGGTGGATTCCAGTGCCCGATAGGCAGCTTACTGTGATATCCTCCGTACCCGATCTGGTGAGCGGTACGTCAGTGTGTCTGACTATGGAGTAACCATAGACAAGTGTGTCTGGCATTGTTTTTGGCCTTAAGGGCTGTGACTGTTTGGCACACCGACTCTGTGGTCAATGTGTTGCATGTGCTGTGCCCTGTGGAGGCAGTTGTGTGAGTGTCTGCTGTGGTGGCCACTGCCATTCCGGTAGAATCCTGATCAGAGCCTCCGAGAGTGTCTCTGTGTGTCTATGTGTATGATCTTAAGTTGTGATAGTGCCATGTGAGACTGGATTTGTGATGTGTGTGGTTACCTTCACCTTCTCTCTGGTCTTGCTAGTCCTATGTTGAGAGAGCTCAGCCTCCACTTTGGCTATATAGTTGCATCTCTCACATGTATGTGTGTTTTATGGCAGAAGGAGAGGGTTGTCAGTGTACATGAGGCAAGTGTAACATTGCCTCAATATTCCCAGGTTCACCAGCTGAGCAGGAGAGGACACTAGCAACTGATCTCTAGACATGCTAGAAGGAATAGACAAAACAATGTTGGAATACAGGGAGATATCAAGCCCCCCAGACCACATCATACTGTTTGATTGACAATAGCTACACATACACTGGTGTTTCATAGTGTCATAGTCTACTACTAGCCTATCTGCCCTAGTGCATGTATAAGCCTAGCCATAGTGATGTGGCTATTGCCACCCCTTATACTGGTAATAAGTGTACAGAATAGATTGTGATGATTGTGCCTCTGACTTAGTAGTGACACAGTATGACCCCCTTACGTAATTGAATAACATGACTGTGCCTCTGTCTAGTCTGTGCCTCCGTCTCAAATGCAGTTGTCCAGATGTCTCCTGAAGAGAGTCAGTGAGGGACTCTGTCAAACATGGACTGGGATACTCTGCTAGAGTGTGAGATGCCTCTGAGTTATGACTCTGTCCCTCCAGCATGTCCTATACATGTATGTGCTGAGGTTCAAATCCTCAGCTTCCATGGCTCTGGTGGATTTGGATTGCTTGCAGTGGAGCATGTCCACCAAATCCTGATTGGACATGGTCTTGTATGTCAGGCATAGGACACCTGTACGTATGCGGTATGACACTGAACAAAGCTGGATTTCCTCTATTCTGGAAGCATCTGACATGTGTTGAAGAACCCTGATCTTCATGGTAGGTACCTTTGGGGTGTCTCCAGCTCTTGCAATTGCTGGGTGAGGTACATACCATATGGGGCTTCGTATTCAATCATGGGCCTGATAAGGGAGAAGGATAGTGGAACAATGACCTCCTATGATCTTGATGGAAAACCCTCCATGATAAGGTGGGCAAGATAGAAAGTCTTCCTAACAACTTTGGCAACAGGGGTGTCAAAAGAGATGTCACTATCTACATGTGTCCCCAGGTGTCTGATTTGTTGTCTGTGCTCAGTGGGTTGCTGTCTATTTATTGATCTGTGGGTACTTTGTTCCTCCCAAAGGGGATGAATACACATCAGTTGCATTCAGTTTCAGGCCATGTGTCTGGCACCAGCTATCCGCCTTTGTGACGGCATTCTGTAGTATTTGTGTGCCGGCTGATGTATTCACTATGGTGCCTAGGTTGCAGTCATCTGCAAACTTTGTCAGCCACAACCCCCCCTATGTTTGCTTTCACATCTGAAAAGTAAATACCAATTAAAAGGGGTCCCAGGACACATCCTTGTGGGACACCACCTGTGACTGGCTTCGAATCTGACAAGGCACCTGCAATGTTGACTCTATGGGTTCTGTTTCTTAGCCATTTTGCAACCTATCCTGCGACATATGCCATTATATGTCAGCTGTTGAGCTTGGCTATGATGCCTGAGTGTGGTATTGTGTCACAGGCCTTAGCCAAGTGCAGGTAGGCTATGTGGACTGCGTAGCCCTCATCGATGGCCCTACTGACAGTTTCATAGTAGTCAACTAGGTGCAAAAGGCAGGATCTGCCCTGTACAAAGCTGAACTAGGTGGGAACAAGGGTCCGTAGGTCAGTAATGTGTCTGTGTAAGAGCTCTCCCCATATCTTTGCAGACAAGGCTGGTTAAGCTTGTGTGGTGGTAGTTGCCATGGTCTGTGGAGGCATCTCCTCTGTGGAGTGGGACCACTGTTGCCGTACGCCACTGTTCAGGTACATATCCTGTAGCAAGACTAAGGTTAAATAGCAGTTGTATCAACGGGTCCAGCCCCTTCTGGAGTTCACATAGCATGCAACTGGAGATACCAGCAGGTCCCATGGATGCTGTGTACTTGTCTTTGCTGAGTGTGGCTCTCACATGGACATCCAAGATGACAGTGAGGTTACATACAGCAGTGATAATTATCTTCTTTTGGGGGTGAGGGAGGGGGTAAATCGCACTGAAGCTGTCCGCCGGAATGTTGCCAATATCTGTCAGGTCACTGGAATATATGTTGTTGTGTACCAACTCTGAGCATATCCGAGGGTTCACAACCAGGTGTCTGACATAACTGAAGAAATCAGTGTGGTTACCTTCATTGTCTTTGGTGATTTATGTCCCCAAGTTGACCTTCCATGTCTTTATGAGATAATGTAGCTTTCTACTAGTGCTGATCACAGCTGTCTTCCCTTTTGGAGATGTAGCTCTGTCTTGCATTCGTAACCGTCATTTGTCATACAGTCTGTTTATGGCTGGGGTCCAACAGACGGGACACTTTCCCTTTGCGGAGACGGTCCTGTTTTTATTTGTGATTGCATGGTCCATGCTGTCTGACATCTAGCTAAGGGGAGGTCATTGTGGTTCCGCAGTTATCTTTCATCAGCATTAGAAATTACCACAACAACCCCTGTGGGGTGTACCTCATGCAGACACATCCAGCACCTGTAAAGTCCACAACAGTACCTCACCAGGAGTATGACAGAGCTGGAACACATGTAATGTGTAGTCTGATTACACAGAGTGCAGCTCCACACACTGCCATGCTGTCCACCCAGATGCAAGCTGTGCCTGATGTAGAAAGCCATGTCCAAGCTGGAATCAATGCACATGCTGCACCTTGTACAATCTGAATGGCAGGGAGCTATGCACATGAGGGACCTGAACCACAGCACTGACATATATAGGACAGGCTGTACTGCATTATCCAAAACACAGAAGCCACCCCCACACATGAGTAAACTACCAGTACAGGTTGTCAGTAGAGACACTCATTGAGTCCCCTCAACAGGAATCCTAATGAGTGCATGGGAGATGGGAGGTTTACCCTGGGTATCAATGTTATGTCACAGGTAGACAGAGGCACAGTATACTAAACAAGACATATGTCATGGCAAACATCACTTACAATGTGTTGATGGACAAACACACTCTCCGACTAGCATTAGAAATGGCCTAGGGCACATCGGTAGTGTTCGC
Source organism: Protopterus annectens (assembly GCF_019279795.1). NCBI lineage: Eukaryota > Metazoa > Chordata > Ceratodontiformes > Protopteridae > Protopterus > Protopterus annectens. The sequence continues at coordinate 569,536,811 of NC_056731.1, read as the reverse complement.
CAATGTACACCCATGTTGTGGAATACACTACCGATGTTGGATGAGGCTGTTGTAAGTAGTTCACATCTGAACATAATGCAACATGGTCAGATAGGTTCATAGGTACATAGGTTTATACTAGGCTATCTTCCCTAAGGCAGGTATAAGCCTAGCACAGAGTTCATTGGCATACACCACCCCTTATATGGAAACAGTACTGTGCCCATTAGTGTGTCATGCCTCTCTCCAGCAGTGACACCGTGGCGATCCCGGGTTAAACGTATGACCTTCCATCCACAGGTCAAGATACCTCTTGAACACAGCCAGCAAGGTGCTCTGCCTCACATGGACCGGGATTGTATTACACAGCATAGGGAGTCTCTGGGTGATAACTTCATCCCTCCAACATGTCCAACATACAACCCTGCTAAGGTGTAAGTCACCTGCACTAGTGGTTCAGGTGGATCTGCTGATTCTGAGGTGGAGCATGTCCATTAATCCCTGTTTGGACATGGCCTCGCATGTCAGGCACATGTCACCTCTAAGCAGACAGTATGTGAGTGAATAGAGTGGGAGTGTCTTCAATTTGGCAGCATATGACAGCTGTTGGGGTTCCTTGATCCTTTAGGTAGGGGACATTCAGGGTGTCTGCAATTGCTGCAGATGTTGGGTGACATACAGCCAGAATAGGGCATTTGACTCGATCACCGGTCTGATAAGTGAAGAGTACAGGGGAACAATGACCCACTAGATCTGGATGTGAATCCCATCCTGAGCAGGTGGGCAATGTAGAAGGTCTTTCTAGCCACTTTAGCAATGTGAGTCTCAGAAGAACGGCGACTGTCAACCTGGGTCCCCAGGTCCATGATAACCTTCTCTGTGCTTAGAGGATTGCCACCTATATGGTAGCTTGGGGTCACCTTGCTTTTCCTGAAGGGTATGTCTACACATGTTGTGCACTTTGACTTCAGGCCATGGCCCTGGCACCAGCTATCAGTTACTCTGAGTCCCTTCTGAAGGATATCCGTGTGTGATGCACTGTCCACCATGTTGCCCAGTGTGCAGTCATCTGCAAACATTGTCAGCCAAAGTCCTCCCATGTTGGCCTGTACTTCTGGGAAGTACATGACAAACAATGGGGGCCAAGGACTGAGCCCTGTGTGACACCACCTGTGACCAGCCTGGAGTCTAGTGCCAGCAACTCTAACCCTGTGGGTCCCGTCCTTAAGCCAGTTTGCAACCCATCTTGTGACATATGGGTTTACATTTCAGTTGTTAGGGTTTTCCACAATACCTGAGTGGGGTATTGTGTTGAAAGTGTTTGCAAGGCCAAGGTAGGCTGTATGGACTGCCTTTCCCCAAAATGGCCTAAGTGACCAATTTGAAGATGTCAACCCAGTACAAAAGGCATGATCTGCCCCTGACCAAGCCAAAATGGGATGGGTACAATGTCTGCATGTCCCCTATATCTTTGTTTATGAGCTCAATTATGATCCTCTCCATAGATTTGCAGACTACACTTGTTAAGCTTATGGGGCAGTAATTACCAGGGTCTGTAGAGGCACTGCCTTTGTGCAGATGTGCACAACTGGACCCTAACCAGGCTGTTGTGCACACTATGGAAATGTAAAGCGGTGATAGGACTAAAGCCCAAGATACTGACCACCACAGTGAAAGTACTGAAACACTACACTATACAGTGCTACAGTGTTAGGTCAGTATGAACGGATGTTGACAATTGTGTGCAAAGTATCCCATGCAAAACCTGCAGGCACAGTATACTCCCTGTTTTGTTCACACAAAAAGCATTCGGACAGTAACTACACAACATGGCAGACAACACACAACCATAAACTGGAGGTATTTGTTGAAGGTCACACTCATCCACAAATGTGATGGGCTGCAGAGTTCAACATACGTAAAGCCCACACAGTGTGTGTGTATGAAAGAAACATCCCTTTTGGCAACTGGGAAAACACACCACAGGATGATCATTCCACTTTCTAAACTCTGATGATGTCAGAACCCTATAAGTATATCAGGGGAAGGGAAAACTCCCAGTAATGCGAATAGCGCGCTGCGCTAATGCGTCTGTCTCTAGTGTCATAACCTAGTTAGGTAGGGGTTTGAATCCAGCAGGTGGCAACTGTGTGTGAAGGGGGGTAAGTGTGTATGAAAAAAACATCCCTTTTGGCAACTGCACCACAGGATGATCATTCCACTTTCTAAACTCTGATGATGTCAGCACCCTATAACTATATCAGGGGAAGGGAAAACTCCCAGTAATGCGAATAGTGCACTGTGCTAATGTGTCTGTCTCTAGTGTCATAACCTAGTTAGGTAGGGGTTTGAATCCAGCAGCTGGCAAGTGTGTGTGAAGGGGGTAAGTGTGTGTGTATGAAAGAAACATCCCTTTTGGCAACTGGGAAAGCACACCACAGGATGATCATTCCACTTTCTAAACTCTGATGATGTCAGCACCCTATAAGTATATCAGGGGAAAGGAAACCTCCCAGTAATGCAAATAACACGCTGTGCTAATGCGTCCGTCTCTAGTGTCATAACCTAATTAGGTAGGGGTTCGAATCCAGCAGGTGAGAAGTGTGTGTGAAGGGGAGTAAGTGTGTGTGCATGAAAGAAACATCCCTTTTGGCAACTGGGAAAACACACCACAGGATGCACATACCCCTTTCTAAACAATATCACAATTATGTATGGCTTTTGATTACAGACATGCCACGTATGTTTTGCACACACAGAATGCCCATGTGTGTGGGTTGTCACTCACAATAATGCAAGACATTGATTAAACCAGTTATGGCAATGCACACATGATGTATGTGTGTACCAAATACACATATGTACCTGTGACCTTCAATAGTTACCATGTGTGATGCCTGCCACATGTGAATACATGGTATTTGCACAGAGTAACATTATGACCGTGGTCTTCTGTGCAGGTGCAGCATGTGGGATGTGTACATACAGTGTGAGATGTAGATGCTATCAGCCTAGTAGTGAGGGATGCACACCTGGTCTGGGGCATATAGTCTACATGTTGTTGATGTACAGGAGCTGCATGTTTTCACCTGTTGTGGGAGTGGTAAGACAGTATTCCATAGCAATGCAGTGACTGCATGCTAAGAACCATTCAGCTAGGGTTTTGTAGCTACACAAAGTCATTAGCATTCAGTAATTTGTCAGAATCCCTGGTGAGGGTCTGATGCCAACCAAGGTCAGAGGTCTACCAGCCTGTGTCACTTGCTCAGTGATCCCTTCCATGTTCCCTATCATGAATCCCAGTGAGGGACATCCCACATCAGCTGTGGTGGCATGGACAATGACTGAGTCATATGTGTCCATGCATCTGACTGACTTGTATGTTTGTGTTATGTGGTGAACCATAGTGCCCCATGAGCATATCACTGTGACCTACACCTTTTCCAGCCTGGTGAGCATTGTCTCACTGTACTGGACAATAAAAGTACCTAACACAACTGCGGCAGTTGTGTTGTATAGCTGTACAGACTGTGCTTGTTTGACACACAGGATTTGTGTGCTATGTGTTATGTGCTGTGTGCAGGCCTAATGTATGCCTGTGTGCCAGCTGCAGAGATGTCTGCCAGTCATGCAGGATGCTATCCTTAGGCGTCACAACTGACCTGTTGTGTTTCCATGCTTGTATTCCTGTCCGTAGGTCCACATCAGATTGGTATTGCTGTCACTGTAGTATTTCATGCCACCAGACAGGTTATGCCAGTACTGGGTTCAGAGTGCTTAGTCCACAGTTTGGCCATGTGTTTCCATCTCATACATGTGATGTACATCCATGGGTAGGGGATAGGGTTGACTGTGTACATGTGGCAGCTGTGAAATTACTACATGACACACATATTCCACAACTGTACCATAGAGGTGACTGACAACTGACCTTTGCACATGCTACCATAGTATTGAGATTACATTGGTGATTAACAGCACATAGGGACAATGGTGATAAAGATACATAGGTCCATAGGTTCGTACAGGGATGTCTGCCCAGGGCATGTATCCACCTAGCCAGAATGTGTGTGCCTTTCAACATGCATTGTGAATCTGTCTTGCTATGCCCTTTTCCAAGGTTAGTATACTGTGCCTCTGTCTCACAGTGACACATAAGTGATACCCAGGGTAACCCTACAATGTCACATCCTGTCATTAATATTACTCTTGAAGATAGTCACTGAGTCAGTCTGCCTAACCTCTATTGGGATAATATTCTGGAATGAAGGGAGCCTCTGAGTTGTGAATGTGCCCCTCCAGCATGTCCTGTGTATATCACTCCTGAGGTTCAAGTATTTCCAGTGTGTATCCTGGTGGGATCTGGATATTCTGAGATGCAGCATGGCCATTAACTGAGGGTATGACCTGGCCTTCTATGTCAGGCACAGATTGCCTATGAAGAGGCAGTATGTCACTGAGTAGAGCTGCTGTTACTTTAACCAGTCAGTATGTGGCATCTGTTTGAGCCCTTTGATCCCCTTGTCGAGGTACATATGTGGTATCTCCAGTTGCTGCAGGTGTCTGGTAAGGTGCATGCCGAGAGGTTCATCATAGTCAATTATGGGCATGATGAGGGATGAGTAAAGGGCACAATGTCCACCCCTGATCTACATGTGGATCCCATGATGATGTGGCCCATATAACATGCTTACCTAACCACTTTGTCCATGTTGTTGTCAAATGGTAGAATGCTATCAACCTGTGTACCCCAAGGTCCATAATTCCTTCGTCTGCACTTAATGGATTAACACATATGTGGTAATGCTATGGTCACTCTGTGTTTGACAAAGGGGATGACTATACGCTTTCTGTCATTCACGTTGAGGCCATGGCTGTGGCACAAGTCGTGTGTTTCCAAGAGTCCCTTTTGGAGGGTGTGTGTGTTAGCTGGTGAGTTGATTATGGTGTCCGGTTTGCAGTCACCTGCGACTTGCTGTGCCACAGTACTTCCATGTTGGCCTGTACCTATGATAAATATATAATGAAGATGACAGCTCCCAGGGCTGTGCCTTGTGGGACACCACTTGTACCAGGTTGGAGGCTGACATGGCTCCATCAATTCTACCATGTGTGTTCTGCCCTTGAGCCACTGTGCAATACCCATAGTGACATAGGGGTTAATATGTACACTGGTGAGCTTCCCTAGAATGCACAACTGGGGTATTGTATCCAAGGCTTATGCAAGTTTCAGGTAGGCTGTGTACACCTCCCTCCCCTTGACAGTGGCCTTGGTGACTGTTTCAAAGAAATCAAACTGGTTGGAGAGGCAGGATTTGCCATTGACAAAGCCAAACTGTGTATGGTGACATGTCTGTAGGTCCACAATATCTAGATATGTGAGGTTCATGATGATCCTTGCCATAGCTTTGCAGACAAAGCTAGTCAGACATATGGGTCGAGTAGTGTCCAGGATCCGTGAAGGCACCACCTGAATGTTGAGGGACCACTGTTGCTGTATGCCACTCTCTGGCCACATACCGTGTATTAAGGCTGGGATTGAACAGTGGTGTTATGTCTGGGTGTAGCTCTTCTCATGGTTCATGTAGGACACAGCCTGGGACACTGTCTGGTCCCATTGATGCAGTGTTTATTGCTTTGGGAAGGGCATGTCTTACCTGAACATCTGTGATGTCAGGGGGGGCAGCACTGTGCCACAAGACATATGTGCCCTTTTGGTGTGGTAGGGGGAGAAGGCAGCATTGAACCTGCCCACTAGGATGATGGCAATGTCTGCATGTTTTGTATTTTGTGTGACATCTTGGATTACCTCTGAGCATATCTGGGTAGTACCACCCAGGTTACTAACATAACTACAGGCAGCCTTGTGATTATCCTCAGTGGCTTGTGGAACCCTCTCTCAAAGATGGCCTTAGACAATCATATGGGTGCCTGTAGTTGTCTTCCAATACTCATCAGTGGTGCCTTCACATTTTGGAAGGTTGTTGTATCATGTAGTGGCGTCATCCTTCTATTGTATAGTGTGTTTATGGCTGGTGTCCGGCACCCAGGACATCTGCCTTTGGAGAATTGGGTCATGCTTTCATATATGGCTTCATGATCCATGCATTCCTGAATGTGTCCATAGAATGCCTTTATAGAGGTATCTGCAGTCTGGTCCATATTGTCAACAGGCCTTGGGCCTTTGAAGGTTTCCACATCATTTATGAGGGGTGTGAACTTGCTTGACATGAGCTGTTGACAGACGTGCCACCCTCCAGACAGAGCACGGTGAGGGTCACAGTTAGCTACTTGTCGGGTGATAGCATGTGCCACATAACACAGGCACACAGGTCACTCTAGAGCAAGTACAGCTATGAGGCAGGCATTGTCCATGCTGGTGCAAACAACCTGAGACGTACCTCCCTGGACCACATGGCAAGAGACACAGAGGAGCTCTTACAGCACCCTCTCAAACTCAGGACTCCCACACAGCCTTCATGCTGACACAGGACAGTTTAGATTACTCTGCAAACACCATCATACTGGGTGACGTTAGCTACCCAAACATAGACTGTGAACATTACACAAGCCACAATACCCAAGCTCTAGGGTTCACATAGATCATACATTCTTTGGCTATGGAACAGGTAACCAACCTTCCCACAAGAGGGGAAGATATACTAGACCTGATCATCACAACCATGAGTACAAACAGCTCACCACTGGGAGTATATCCCTCATTGTTGCAATCAAACCATATACTCATCACACTGGAGTACTGGATCCCCCACATATGCAAACCTCAAACACATCGATGTGTGTGTTGGAAATGTCCCTATTAGCAACTGTGACAGTACAGTACAGGATGCAGATTCCCCTTTTGAAACACTGATGATGTCAGGACTGTATAACTATATTACCTGTAGTAAAGTCCTCCAGTAATTCGCATAGCGCGCTCTGCTAATGCGTCTTTCTCCAGTGTCATAACGTAGTTAGGTAGGGGTTTGAATCCTGCTAAAGTAATATATGTGTGTTAGTATGAGTGGGGTTTATGTGTGTGCACTATGCTGGGAGGGTTAACCACCTTTTGACAACTGGGAGAACACACTACAGGGTGCACATCCCTCCTCCTACACACAGATGATGTCAGCACCCTCTAAGTACAGCATTAGTAGGGATTTCTGCAACTACTGCAAATAGCACACTTCACAAGCAGTGATGTTGATAGCACCCTATACAAACAAAACTACAAAAGAGAAGGTGGTGGTACCAATAACACATGTAAGGTAACACTTCTTCAAGTAATGTCCACAAAACGGAGTAGGATAATCAAACAATTCTTTTATTCTATGCAGACAACATGACAACAGACAACTGCCAGTACTCAGTATAGTGTTACATGCTACTGTAACACGCACATGTACCCAAATATACCTAGATAGTGCTCTGAAGCCTGAATGTGGCAAGTGTGTGGATGTGGGATGTGTCTGTGTGTGCATTTCCATATGGGAAACATGTTTGATGTGGCAATCAGGGTACTACAGTACCTGATGCACATTACATCTTTCAACCGATGAGGTTGCCTGCACCCTGTGAGTACAGGTAGAGAAGGGGACGCCAGTAGTAAACAACATAGTGCACTTCTCAAATGTGTACCTGTCACGTATCAACAGCTACTCATGTAGGGTGATAAATAATGGGAATGGCAGGTGAGCGTGTGCATGTGTGTGGGTAGCAGGGTGTGTATAAATGCATGTGTGACAGAACAGTTACATATAGCTGAATCTACGTAACAGCACAAGATGCGCATTGTCATAGTCAATGTTAGCATGTGATGGTGTGCAGCTGGTACACTTTGGTAAGTAGTATGGGTGCATATAACAATTGAGGACAGTCATACAGTTACTGCAGCAGGACTGCTGGGATATACACACAATTATACTGGAACAGTGAACAGTTACCAACATGTTACTACTTATACACATCTATGTAGTCACCCTGTGCATCAGCAACGTGTTTACCTTTACCTGCACCGATGTTGTAGTATGCAGGAGGTGGCACAGTGTCATCATATGCACAGGGTGTGGGTTAGGTATGCCCAAGCCAGCCACTGGTAACACCAATTGACATGTGTGTGTATGTGTGTTTGTGAGGGGCAGCAGTACAGGGTGGACCGGTGTTGGTGCAGTGTGTGTGTGTATGTGTTTGCCCTAGGTGTTAGGTTTCTGCATGTGTGTAAGCACGCACACAGTCCCTCATAATGGCTGCCATGTACAGGGTTTTGTGGACAGCCACAGACTGCACCTGTTAGGTCATCCAGATCAGTGTCTGTGGGCACGGACACGGTACCTGTGCCTGGCAGGGGTGCTACGGGCCATATCCGGTACTAACCCAGACTGGGTACTGTCATCGGAAGCAGGGGTGTGTTGACTGGACACAGTTCCCTGTTGGGACTGTCCAGAGCCACGTGCATGTGGTCTCCTGGGGCATCTTGATGACAGCACAGACCCAGCATTGCAGGGGCTGGTGCTGGCACTTGAGGTGCGCGAGTGGGCCTGTTGTCGTCCGCAGCCACTGCCAGCTGGTGCTGTTGCTGGCATACGGCCACGTCGACATCGCAAACGCACACCATGGCCCTGGCCCATGGACATCTGGTTGTGGAGCAGCTGTTCTATGCCCCCACAACGTCTGTCAACGACATCTGTGAAGTTACGGATAGCATTCGCAACGTCACGCATGCCATCTGTCATGGCTGTGCGACATTCTCTCAGCTCCCTCAGACCCTGTCTGGTGTACCTTTCCATACGTGCCTGTGCCTGCATGACAGTTCGAAACATAGTGGAGGTTAACATACCTCCTTGGGCACGTCGGCCAGAGGCAGTACGGCCACGGATGCCCCCACGAGAACCCATGGGCGACTGTCTGCGTGGTACCATTGGCGGCCCCTGCTCATGGCTGCCTTGTGGGGATGCATGTACCACAGGTACCACATTACCCTGATCTATGCCCACTGCAGACTGTCCATCACCTAGGGACAATGGTGACAAAGGATGTAACGGCAGGATGACTGTGCACATTGACGGGGTTGAAAGCTGTGTACTGTCAATTGGCTGACCAATGGTGGACCCAGACACACCTTCCTGCACCATTACAGACATTTCATCATCATCAGTACCTGGGGCACAAGATTCAGGTTCCCTGCTGCAGGTCACCAGAGCAGCACCAGAACCTACAGGAGGAAAACATGGAACACAGATTACAGTCTCCATACATATTTGACAGAGATGCATTTCAATACTAATGCACACATTCAGAAATGGACACATGCACTCATGGACACTAACACACATGCACACTTGGGCACAGGCACGCTTGCACACATGCACACCCCACAGTAAACACAAACATCAGTACCGTGTTACACTACTCAATCAACTACAACTGTATTACGTGTATTGTGAACACAGTCACCAGCAAGTCTACTACAGATTTACACTACTCTTCCTAGTTTTCTAAATTGCTTTACAGATAATGTTAAAAAGACTCACCAGCATGTATGGCCTGCCTCGTTGCTAGATGGGAGGGACCTGGAAGTGTGAAGAGAGTAATGTCAGTGGGCACATGTGTGCCATTTGTTTTGCACATGATACAGTACAGTAGTACACTAGTTCCCTTATACACATCAGCTGCACATAATGTCTGTATATATATCATGATGACAGATACATACCACATGCACACCTTATGCGTGCATGAAGTAACAGTGTACAGAACAGTCATATGTACATACCAGGGGTTAACTCTAATCTCACCCTTACCTCTCTTCAAACGACACCTCAAACTGTACTTCCCAAACCACTGGCTTTGTTCTTCTTGGAGTACAGGCTAACGTCCCTCTCCCTACCCTCTCTTTACCTTTAACCCCTCATTGTGCATAGAAACTAGTTCTACCCTGTTTCTTTCACCTTGATGTCCTTCTATGCTCTGACCTACTTCTCCCATCCCTCCCACATCTTCTTGACTGTCTTCCTTCTTTTCCTCACTTCCCTTCTTGACTCCTGCCTCTTCCATATCATTGTATCTTTCATACTCCTTCTACTTCTCTACCCTTCTGAGCCCTAACTATTATGTATCTGGCTTTTGTCTTATTGCATAACCGTTATGCTTTAGGTAGGATTGCTTTTAAACCAACGGTATATTGTGTATGACTCTAAACTGTTTGAGTTCCTTACATGTATGTTGATTTAGTTAACAGGCTGGTGTACAATTCTATCATGTTGGCTGTCTGTATTAACAACTTGTCTGTCTGCCTTTATTACGTTATGTGTGGAGCTTTTCTCCACAGGCCTCTACTGAAAATGGACATATATCCAGCTAGACTATCTGGGTCAACAAATGTAAAAGTAATAACAATAAATGAATATGGCATCTTACCTGCATGCTCAGTGTGTTGCTGCTGTGTGGATCCAACCTCCATCATGATGCATGGGTGTTGCTGTTGTTGTTCTGGGGCTGGATCCACAACACTTAGCAGTAGCCCCTCCTGTCTGGTGAGGGGGGGATGTGTGGCCACCCCCCCATCTGTGGCAACCTGTTGCCTGCGGATATCTGCAGCATGCTGGTGGACATTTCTTATCAAATCACTGCAGTGATGTCTCACCTGCTCATATGTCCTATCATGCATGCCAACATCATTTATCCTGCTAACGAGGTTTTGCCACAGTGCAGACCTCTCTTGCTGATTCTGGGTGGTGCGTGAGAACAGGATGGCATAGTCACGCACCAGGCTCTGGTGAATCACGTCATCCTCTGCAGCAGAATATGATGGGTTCCTTTTTGGAGCCATGTCAAGCTGGAAAGGTACACAAACAGGTTATCAGCATAGTATCTCAACAATACATGGTACACATTCTATACAGGGAGTATTAACTTCTACTTATTACTGCTTGGTTAAAACTTGATTACAGTGTAGCTATCATTCTATGTCATTTGTACTAAGCACTTGGCCTTCAGACCAGTTGTTTTACATTAGGGAGGTTGGTGGCAAGCACTGTGGTGGCAGGACACATATCTTTCATCCATTGAAGTTGGGCACTGCTGATTGAGGGCCCAGTGTACAAGTGTATTAGTTCTAGTATGGGCAGTTGGCCTTCAGGCCAGTTATTTAACATTAACAAGGTTTGTAGTCTGCACTCGTGTGTGACAATAGGCTGTACTCTGCCATTCATAGCTGGGGACATCTGGTTTCAGGTTTATAGTGCCTGCATATCTGAGCTGTATCTTACTGACATTGCTACACCTTGTTTGCTGTAGCAACCACTACATCCAGGCCTCCTGGATCTACCTTTGTTTATATGCTTGTTATTTGTTAGCTTGTTATTTCACTGGTATGCTACTTCCACATAGTACACAGCTTGTCAACACGTCTGTGACTCATTACTGATATCTGCATTGCTTACTGTACGTATTTCCATGTTACACATGACAGCAAGTGACTGCTTCTCATTGTTGCATTTATTTAATTGTGACACATTGCACTTAGGTTACCTGGCACTTGCTCACTGATGCTTTTATATCAGTCAGCAGTTGTAGGTAATGTCAGTACACCCTCACTCCCCACTGTACCTTGTTTTCAATCATTAATTATTACAGAATTCAGAATAGTATTCTAGCATGTCCAGAGGTCAGTTGTCAGTTCCCTCCCCAGTCCAGCTGGTGAGTGTGGTACTCCAGAGACAATGTTGGAACAGATGCATGTACACAGACAACCCCCTCCTCCTAACAACAAATTCAAACTCATGTGAGTGATGCAACCATATACCAAACTGGAGGCTAGGCTCTGTCTACTCAATACCGCCATAACCAGTCAGGTGGCCAAGGAGACCACACACTACACTTCCAGTCTCACATAGACCTACCACAACAGTGGACCTAACACATGATGACACATAAACATACTTGTAGGCTCGGACCACAGCTATGCCTATGCAGCAGAGACCTCCTAAGCAGACATCCATGCAACCACTACCACGGAAACGAACATGTGCAACACATATCACACAAAGCCAATGTGCTGAACACTCACAGCCATTAACAGTAAACAACACACCTCATACACCTGTACTAGATGCCTCTATCATCAGGCACACTAACATCACGTTCACCAGGCTTAATGAGGTGAGGGTCACGGTGTGCAGCCTGTCGGCCAGTATGACCCGCCACATAACACAAATACTCAGGTAACCCCAAGGCAAGTACAGGTATGACTCAGTCACTGTCCATGCTGGTGTGAATGGCCTGACACATTCCTCCCTGGACTACATGACATGAGACAGTACAGAGCTCTCTGAGCATGTAGCCCAAGACAGTTTGACCCTGACCTTGAGTAGCATCCTACCCTCACCTAGAACCATGCCACAATATCAAGGCATGATGATCCCTTCCAACAATTGACTGACATACTGGTGTCACTCACAGGTGTGCCAATGCCTGCCATCTTGGGGTGGTATGCTTTGCTAGGGACAGCTTGCACCTGTCACCCCTGTCCCATTGGAATTTGGCGAAGACTCTTGCTACACCCATAGTGCCTGTATTAGGCAAGGCTCATAAGGCAAACCCACATCCATTTGTATCACAAAGGATGAGGAAGTGAGAGTGATGCTACTCAACACCAGAAGTCTAGACCTAAGGATGCACACACTCAAAACCCTACTTGACATGCTGGACATCGATAGCTGTGCAGTAACATGAACCTGTTTCAGGTTTCACAGGAGCACACCAGTACTACCAGGTTATAGCTGTTACCATTCTTGTCGGCCACAACACTTGAACAAAGGAGAGGGAGTATCAGTATTCAATGCAGATTCCCACGCCTCCACATTGGTGGTACAGTACAACATAGGTGTTAGGCCATTGAGTACAGAAGACGTAGTTGGGGACCTGGGGTAGAAACATGGTAGCGGTCTGTCATTTGTCAACCACATGGCCAATGTGGATTGAAAGACATGTTATATAGCCCAGCTAATCATGAGGGATTCACATGTATGGCAGGGGAGGTCATTGTGCCTCTTTACTCATCCATCATCAAGCCTATAATTGCGCACAATGCACCTTTTGGGATGTACCTAACCAGACACCCACAGCAACTGGTACAGGACAACAGTACCTCATCAAGGGGATGCAATGGCTCACACAGATGTCATATGCTTCCCAGGTAAAGTAAATCCCGCTGGACTCAGTGGCTTATTGCCGGTTCAGAGGCAATCTGTGCGTGCTATATACAGCCATGTCCTACCCAGCAGTAATGAACATGCTGCACCTCAGGCAATCAGAGTCCCATACAGCCACATGCTCAGGAGAGCTGGACCTCAGCACTGACATCCATGGACATGCTGGAGGGGCATATTCCTGACTGAGAGGCTCCCTTCACTCTGTAATGAGCTGACACTACAGGTTAGGCATAGTCCCTCATTGACTCACTTCCATAGGAATCTGGATGACTGGATGTAGATCATAGTTGTACCCCAGGTATCACTTCTATGTCACTGTTAGACAGAGGCACAGTATACTAACATCGGACAAGGGCATAGCAGCATAACTTGTAATTGGGTGGTGAAAGACAAACACATTCTACTAGGCTTACCAATGCCCTAGGGCAAATAGCCTAGTATGAACCTATGAACATGTGTGTACTGCTATAGTACTTCTGCCATATGTTGCATGTGTGTGTGTTGTGGGGGATGCACAGGTAATGGCCAGATACTTCTGCACAGGCGACACGTCTGACACATTCTGGGTGTTCATCCCTACATACTGGATGTGTGTTGCCATCCAACCCAACCCTGTGATGTGCACACATTACTCAGCCTGGATTTACATATCCGAACAACACCACAAGCACAGTACACTACCTTGCTATGTATGCATTTAATTACACAGTTATTCAGTAGTTATGACAGTGATGCTATCCATGCAGCCCATTGTGCCAGTGGTAGCCACAACACACACCGCCAGCACCTTTGCATATGCTTACCACAGACATCCCACATACTGCATGTACTGTGCACACACATATCTAACCCAGAACAACTGCACACCACTTATTAATCATGTCCAGTGGAGTACAGATACAGGCATATTGTATAAAAATAGTAGGAGGCTACTGCAGCACAGGGCAGATTCACATGACAGCAAGGCATCTGTGGTCAGCAGTGTTAAGATGCTTCACATTCACCACATGCACAGATATTGGCAACATTGTTGCAGACAGTTTAGGTGCAGGTACCCCCCCCCCCCATTCTCCTACACATGTGGTATTAGTTATCCCAAATGACTGTCACCTCCCTATCCTCTCACATGTCCAGGTGAGAGCCACCTTCATCATTGCAGAACACATAGCATCACTGTTACGAAATGGTATCCCTGGATGTGTGCTACATTCACCCCTGGAGGACATAGCACCACATGACAGACTGATATTAATCCCTGGCCATACTACAGGATATGTACCTGAACAGTGCCATACATACACAGTGGTCCCACACCAATGAGGAGGAACCTCTACTGACCCTGGGAACTACTGCATCATATGCACAACTGGCCTTGTGTTCTAAGCTATGGAAGTGTTAAGTATGGGTAACATGTACAGCAATATTACATATGTTTATATTTCAGGACTATGTACACACAACCTATCTCATGCACATACCTATAGATAGTGAACTCTGATACATTTGGAGGTGTCACAGTAAACGCAGTATTAACCTGCTACTTTGCATTACCTGTGTTTGTGCTGCTGCTGCTGCTGCTGCTGGTTTTGCTGCTGGCTGTCTTTATTTCTGTTTTGTTCTCTCTCTGTCTCTCCCTCTCTTTCTCTGTCGGTTTTGTGCAATGAATGTATTGCATGAGTGTAGTGTGGGTACTCATTGCTTTTGTAGGTATCTGCATAGGTCCATGTGATGGCCTCTGCACCAATTGTAAGACAGCATTTGCTAATTGCATGCAGCCAGGTGTGTACTGATTGCATGTCTCACTGTGATTTCAGGACACTGCTATAAAAGGGTATGTGAGATAGGCGTTGCCCTTTCAGATTGTAGGGCGTGGACCATGCTGGTATGCTGTTGACAGTGTTCTGTGAGTGTGAAGGTTAGTACATCTCCCATGCTTCATGCTGTGTTGTAGATTCAGGTTGCTGCATTTCTCTTGCCTGTTCCCTGTAGTGAGTGTGTATGCATACTGACACCTACAACTATATGTCATATGTATTGCTATATAAATATATATATATATCTGTGTACATATACATACTTTCATATATGTACATTAGCTGACATTATTGGGTACAAGCTAACAATTAGCAGGGCTGTTTCTGTTAACACTACACTAGTATGGGAAAATCCAGTAATTGGGACTATAAAAGTCTGCCTGACATGCTTTAGTTAGTAGTCATACTATATTGCCTTTATCTTCATTCCTACTATTACATGTTCCACTTATTTAGCACTATATTCCTGTATGAGAGTCATGGCTTAGTGGTAGGTCATACAGACTAGTGTTACAATGGTCTTGGGGTAGGGCCTACTAGTATGCTTATATTCTGCTTGTGACTTGAGTATAGGGCCTATCAATCAAAGTGCTGGAGGCACCTTTAAGCAGTTAAAGGGGTTAGTAGGTCTCACAGGAGCCAGGCTGTGTTGCAGATTCTGGTTGCTGCATTTATCTTCACTGTTTCCTGTAGTGAGTGTGTATGGATACTGACACCTACAACTATATTTCATATGTATTAATATATATTTATATATCTGTATGTGTAGATATACATACCTTCATATATGTACATTACCTTACTTTATTATGTACAAGCTAACAAGTAGCAGGGCTGTTTCTGTTAACACTGAACTTGTATGGGAATCCAGTAATTTGGCCATTGAAACTCTACCTGACATGCTTTGGATAGTACACCTCCTATATTGCCTTTATACTGATTCCTACTATTACATGTTATATTTATTTTAGCACTGTGTTCTTGTAAGGCAAGCATGGCTTAGTGGTAGGGCATGCAGACTAATGTTACCAAGGTCCTGGGTTCGAGACTGACAGTGGGAATTTATTTTTCTTTGCAAACTTTCAAACTGAGTACAGGACCTGTCAATCAAAGTGCCATAAAGGCACTTTTAAGCACTTTAAACCAGGTCTGCGCTCGTTTGCGCGGAGCTCACGCATGCACACTGGCGGTGAGCTCCGCTAACACAAGCGCACACCCACGCTAATTTCTTTGAAAGAAAAGAAAAAGGGGTGACAGGAAAGTGGTGAAAAGGGGTCACAAAGAGGGTAAGACAGTAGGGAAACAAGCGTGGGATTTGCAGGAGGGATGTAGGTAAGGCCCATAGATGCCCATGTCTTTGGCAGCAACAGCTGTGCATTTCCATGTATTTTGGTGAGACATTGGAAACCTTTCACCCCTGAAAGAGGTGTCAGGACAACATTAATATTTGTTGTAGAGCCAATTGTAATTAACTGTTTCAATGTCAAGCAGACATGTGTGTGACATGGATAGCTATGTATGGGGCGTAATTTTTTGTGGGTACAGAGTGCCCTTTTTTTTTTTTTTTCAGGTGAGAGTGGTATGTCAGGTGAAGGAAGTCGGTATAGCTGGGGAGGTAGGTTGGGTAGGTTAACAGACAAGACAGACATGACGCATACAGGGGCGGTGTATGATACATGTGGGAGGGTTACACAATTGACGGGGACGGAGGTTGGGATATCCGAGATGCATGAGCCCACAGATGGCAACAGTGGAACTGATATCCCCACCCATAGGCAGTTGCCACTGTTCCTTCACAGCCCAGGATGGGGCTGTGCTGGGGGCTGTGTAGGAGGGGCAATGACCGGGGCCGTTAGCTGTGCCACACGAGCCTCAAGCTGGCATAGGGGCCCAAGAATGGAGTCTTGGATCTCCCTTCGCACCACAGACCGGACACCTTGGAGGGTGAGTGGACGAACCCCTCCGGCCACACTTGCAGAGGGGGGACCGGCCCCATCCCCTGCAGCGCTTCCACCTGAAGGTGGCACAGGGCCACCGGAGGGGGGGTCCAGCCTGGGCACTAGTGCCAGGTGCAGTCGCCAGCTGAGGTGGGAGAGGTGGGTTCGCTGGGACCTGCCTTCCCAAGCGTTCTAGGTTTGTGAGTTGTTATGTTAGTTTGGGTTAGTGGCATTTTATTCCATTCAGATTAGTTGTAACAGCATGCATTGGTATTCCCATCAAACAAACACCCAGATATTAACACCATTGAACAAGGGGCATATCAATATCACATGCATTATTTGAACAGAAATACACAGTCAAACAACATGCAGGGTTGATTAATGGCAACAGGCCATCAAATTTGCAGGTATGAACAGGGCATATGCACGAACAGACATGCATATATTTTTGGAACGGACAAATGTCCATGATTAATGAAATGTTCACATACCATTATTTAGTGGGTATTGTTATATGGAATTATAGGGTTGGGTGGAGATAGAAAGTGATGACACATTCATATGTTACACATTGATTTACATTTGTAATAGGTACACACTTAAGTTGAAGCTGATGTTTCAAAATAATTTTTATTTGACTATCAAGTTGGACCTGTTACAAATACATCACTATCCTACTTATTTTGAATTTGATCAGATACATCATCCTGCTACACTTTGATGACAGGACAGGGGACAACTATGGCTGTTTAGTCTGTCAAATAATCATTCATTCTATCTGCAAATTGTTTACTGTGATCACCATATACAGAATTTGGCCTAGACATTCCAGATTCTGACACACTCAAATCAGTTTGGGATATTAAGTTGTACTTCCCACATGCATTTAGTTCTGTAGAAACACACTGGGGCTAATATATTCAGGGGTTATTACTACTTTATTTATTCATACATGACCCTTTCTGTCACTCTCACACATCCTGCAACTTCACAGTTCAGGTTGCTACTTCTAGGCTTTGTTCACATGTTAGACTGGTGGTGATTCAAACACTTTCCAACAGCCTCACTTCTGTCATGATTCAGCATTTCAACAGGGGATATATCTCACATGTGACTACCTCAGATTCTGAAGCTGTACTCTTGAGACTACTGCAGGTTACACTATTTTAATTAATGGTGGGACATCTGTATTACAGCACTGTTTAATTCTATCAATTATATTTCCAGTTACACTTGCATACTGATGAACTTGTTGCAGCCATACCTGCAGACTTTCAAATCTTGCTTGCACATTATATTACTTTTAATCAATACACTGCAGTGTTCTAATACATGCTACAGTATAATATTTATTTACAAGTACTGGGTGGGGTTACTAACCTGCATGGTGGCGCAGCCGCACCAGCCTACGGCCATGCATCTCGCGGTTCATAGAGCGGACACCTGCAGCTGTAATACGAAAGAAGTAATATTGGACTACACATCTCCATAGTATCAGCCAGTTGAAATCCTTACATACATAAGTAAAATGTAACTTACTCAGTAGTGGGGCGTTGGGCATATCCCGGGCCTCCTGGATCCATTCGGTCAACTGGTCTTGCTTGCGCCGCTTCAGGTCCGCATGGTGGTGACGGATCTGCTCACCAGTGCGTGGAATGCCAGTAGCACTGGTCAGATCACGAGCCAACTGGTCCCATGCCTCTGCCCTGCACGCTCCCCATGAGACCTGGCCCTGCATGAGTTGGGCCTCATGATGATGGACAAGGAGCCAGACCATGTATCTGGACTCCTCAATGCCCCAACGCTGTGCTCGAAAGCAACGTCCCTCACCTACTCCACTCATTCTGACTGCAGGTCTGTTCTACAATCGTTTCTGCTGTGTATTCCCGCCTATGGGGCTTATATATGCCTCTTTTCCCGCACATTTCTCTGATTGGCCGTTTTGGAATTGTATCTGCTTCACTGAAAATGCTTTATCATGCTCCATTCTGGATTTTATCACATATATATGCTATTTCTGCAATTCTAGGTACTGCTGTCATGGCTTAGTGGTTTAGTACCTTGACTCTAGTGCATGGCATCCTGGGTTCAAATCTGACAACTGATTTTTGATTTTCCTTACAGAACTGTGTTGAGGACCTGTCAATCAAACATGCCAAAAGCACTTTTAAGCACTTAAAACCAGGTCTGCGCTCGTTTGCGCGGAGCTAACGCATGCTCACTGGCAGTTAGCTTGTGGGAGCGGAGCGCAAACGGTGTGCGCTGGGATAAATCTTAATTGGCTAGTGACACACATTTTCAGCTAAGCACAGCTAGTTGCAAACAGTTTCAGCCTATTAAACCGGTGCTTAGCAACGGGCATGCAGTTTGCAGCTTGTTAAACAGTACTCAGCTACGGGCAGTCTGTCTCACAGCAGCTTAGCTATCAGTACATTTCTGACTATTTTTATTATTGTGTTACTTCAAAATATATGCTCCATTTCATTCCATTTTACAAAAGGGAATACATTTACATTTGTACAATACTGTCAGGGGGCTTTTTAGTGCTTATTTACAAAAAAAAAAAAAGGTTGTTGTGGGGGCTCGAACCCTGCCTGCCTACTCTTAGGCCGGCAACTCTACCGCTAAGCTATTACTTCTTGGCTTACTCTGCATATTTAGTTCTTATATCCTTTTCCACTGACTGCTAACTGTGATTGCGCTAGTAGCACACCCACGCACACGAGCGCACACAGTAGCAAACATTTACGGGGTTTTAAAAAAAAAGGTTTTAATTTAATTTTATAACATCTCTTCACTTTATACACTGATGTGTTGTGTAGTGTGTTTATTCACATTTCCATGGCCTCTCTCGTGGCTGTTTACTTTCAGCCATTATAGTCTTCCGGGGGCGTGTCCGCTTGCAGGGCTTAGCCTACAGACACGCCCCCTACTCTCTTACATGGACCGTGTAAGAGTTACTAGTGTGATTCAGCATGCCTCATGCACCTCATGCATATGCATGACATGCTGACATCACACCGTTTAACTGCAGCCTCCGTGTAAGAGTTATAACTCTTACACGGAGGCTTCGTGAATCTGGCCCAATGTTTATTGGAGAGGACCCTCAGAATACAAGGGATACTCTAAAAAGCATGCCTTAGAGGCATTAAACGGATTCAGAACCTGTAGCCTCCCACCTCAGATATTTGTACTCCATACCAACAAACATAAGGGGAAACATAGAATAATAACTTTTTTTTTATATATAATATAATGAGGATCTTGGGCCTGCAACAGATTGGGAGTTGCAAGGGATTGGGATGGAGAACATATAAGTAAATATTTCAACCTTGTAGCACAAGACATCTAAACAAAATTAAAAATAATGGGGCAACAAAGACACACTATCAGGTATAGATTGTAATTCTCTTAAAAACTTAGAAATTCAGTAGAATAACAGCTTTTGCACAAGCATACATTTTCTGAAGGATATGAAGTGCAAAACTTTAATGTCTGGCATTAATGACTGTGATCATCTTTAATTTACAAGGACAGGAAAAAATGAAACATCAGATATGTTCTAACAACATAGAAACAGGTATGGGACATGTAGTGTGTGTGTATGTTTCACTAGGTGTATGTGTGTGGGAGAGTGAATGAGTGGGGGTGCCCTTGCTTAATTCAATCTGTGGTCTGCCACCTTTAAATAAGGAAGGAAAGTGCTGATCTGCATTCATTGTAGGTAACAGTGATTCAGAGACATGCAAAATTAGCTGATAATTATATTGCGCTTGCCTCGCAGTTACAAGGTACAGGGCATGATTCTTACCTTTTGGCGGGAAATTTTTTAGGCTTAAAATGGCCCAAAAGGGGAGCTAGCTTAGTAATTAGCTTAGAACCTATGAACTTATGAAGTATTTCCTCATTGTCACTAGCATGTCTCTGAGTCACAAAATATCGCAGCTTTTACAGAGGGTGGTGGACCTATTTCTGAATCATCAGGCAAATTTTTTAAAATTACTAGAGATATAGTTAAGATGGGAGTTGATGTTTCTAAAAAAGTGAAGGTATGGTTTGAATATTGACTGATATGGCAGCAGTTTATAGTTATTTGGTAAAAAATGGTAATTAATATTCAGAGCTATTATATGATCTGATATCAAAAGAAGATTTACAAATCAGGAAATATTAAATTACTGGCAAATATTAAGAATTTTTAAACCACATTTGCTTGGGGTTTATTCATTTACTGAAACTGATAACAGGAGTTTTATCATTTGAGATAAATTAAGAAGATGCTGATTAATATTTTTAAAATATTCTGACAGTAAACTTGAATGCATATTTTTCAGAAAATAAAATAAGTTTAGTAATATTTTCATTTTAATAACTGAGTTTTTTAATAGGAGAATAAATCGTGTATTGCATCTCCCTAAGACTGACTTTTTCTTTAAATTAGAAAACATAATCTACTGAAAATATTTGGTCTCCTTATGGTAATTTTGAGATCTACAAGTGAGGGTCCAAAAGTCATGAACAAATAAAAGGGAAGTTAAAAAAGAGCAACTAATGTTAACAATCACTGTGCTCCTTCAGAATTTCTTTAGACCCCCCCCCCCAACTTCAGTGCACCCACTACTAATACATACAATAAGTCTATAATCAGTATTCTGTAAAAGAAAATGGAAAACTCATTATCCAAGCTGTCTGGGTCTTAATATATATACAAGTCCCCATTTACATGCATTATTCTGGGATTATCTTTTTGGGATTCTCAGAATTTAATGTGTTGTCTATATACGAGGTAAACACTAGCATTAAATCTGAATTATATTTGATCCTTAGAGGTTTAATTTCTTCTTTTGAGATACAAAACACCCTTGAGGCGGTTCCTGAGTCAGCAACAGGGTATGCAGTGAAAGCAAAAATACAAATTGGAAAGTAACAATAATAATCCTTTATTAACAAACATTAAGCCCATTCGTCCTATAAGTGTAGACTCATTGGAGATACTCTCCCTTCAGCTCAAATTAGTAAGCATCTAGAAACATGGTTTTGCAATTTCTATCTATCTTTGTAGGCAGTTTAGTTGAAATGAGCATCCTGAGACAATGTTGCAATTGTCTCATATTAACTGACAACTAATTAGTACTTAAACAAGCTGACACAGTGTGTGAGAAATTCAATTATTTAATGCTGTTGGAGGAAAACTCCCACACAAAGACACTGCAAACAAACAGGTTGTCAGTACCACATAGCACCACGCTAAATCCACCAACACAGATCAGAAAAAACATAGACCTACATATGCTGAGGCTCTTAAAAATAACCTACTGAAACCACAAAGGCCTTCTGAATGGAAGCTAAAAAGCAAGTGCCCATAAGGCAAACCTCCACACAATCCAACATGCTCATCATAGGAGACTCAGTTGGTAGACACACTGATGCACTACTCTGCAGACTGTAAGGAATGGGTCACAGTCTGCTGCCTATCTAGGTGCAAGATTTGCAGCATCACTTATGCACTAATTTCACTGCACCACAAGTGCACACACGATGCAACCACAGTACACATGAGTGTAAATGACTTGAGACGTACCTCCTTGCACTATATGGAGAGAGACATGATAGAGCTTTTCGAATATGTGTCTGAAGCAGGATAAACAATCTATCTTTGAGCAGTATTTTACTTTTTGTCAAGAATGATGCCCCAATACAAACAAAAGATTATTGACTTCAACATTTGGCTTAGCTTCCGGTGTGATTCAAAGGGGTACTAATGCATATCAGCCAGGGAAAAGTTGTTAGACAGTCATAACTGCTTTGCCAAGGATGTCCTGCACCTATCACCCCAAGGCTTTTTGTATATTGGCTAAAACATTTTACACCATAGTGCGTTTTTAAGCAATGTCAGTCCTCAAAAGATTACAACACAACAGAACATAATCCATATAACATAAAGGTATTGCTGCTCAACATTAAGTGGCTTAACAAAACCTTCTCTCCTGACAAGCACTCCATACCCTGGAAAACACTGATCAATGCATCATGATGGAGACCAAGTTCAATACCATACAGAACACTCCATCACTGCAAGGTTTCAAAGTCTACCACACATTCAGGTCCACTGCACTAGTTAAAGGCACTAAACATAGTGGTGTCTCTATATTTGAAAAAAAAAAAAAAAACAACCAGACTAGTTGGACCAGATAACAAATAAAAGTGTATTAATATAGTATTTTTGATTCTATTCACAATATCTGGAAAAATGCATTTCCTTAATCTGATATGCTTTGCAAAAAATGTTTGTGGACCATTTACTTTGAAATACATTTTAAGTAATGTTTGTTGACCGTTTTTATTTTCAACTGTCAAAAATGTATTTCTATGCTTGTCTTGATGCTTTTCACCACAGTCCTCCACTGAAATTGACATTTTAGTTCCCAGATGAACTTTTCCAGTAAACAAAAGCAAATAACACGATACATAAACAAACTGGAACTCCTCTACATCCACCTTTCCATAAACAAGACCCCTTATCACATCATGACGAATTGTAGGAACCCCTCTATTTCCTCCCCCCAAGCCCATAACTCCTACCTAACTATGGAGTCACTGTACATTAAAACAAACACCATTCTTTTTCATGGGATCTTTAACAATTTCTTCATTAACTGAGAGATGCATACATCATCTAACATCTATGCCCAGAGATTTCTGGAATTCATTGATATGAACTCTCTGAACCAGGTAGTCTGAACTCCAACCAGGGATGATAAAATCTTGGACTTGGTCCTCACCAATGTGGGATACCTCTGCTTCTTACCAATTGTTAATTCTTCCCTGGTCAAAGCAAACCACAAATAAATCACACTCACCTCAAGACTGAAGCACTCGTATTTTTTATTAATTTTATTTAACATTTGTTTACTGGGAAGGTCTGACTGGGCTAATAGCCCATTATCAGTGGAGGCCCAGGGAGAAAACTCCAAAAACAAAAAGAGAAAAAAATGTAATAAATTATGACAGTATAAACCTTAGATAATTTAATTATTTATTATTTACTTTATTATTTATTTTACTTTATTATTTAATTATTTACTTAGATAATTTAGGTATTTAAAGAATATGCCAAGGTTAATCTACTGAAAATGATGATCTGATTAAATTCATCATCTATTTCATTTCAATGACTCCAGTGCTTATGCAGAGTCCATTACTGCCACAAGTGAATAGTTAGAGATTCTGAAGGGAACCTATATATATATATATATATATATATATGTATATATATATATATATATATATATATATATATATTTATATATATATATATGTATATATATATATATATATATATAGGTTCTATAACAAAAGAAAAAAAAATAATTGCATGCAACCATAACTTTAACTCCCAAGATGCAAAAAAGCTCTTGCTAAATTTAACAGGGAACTCAAGACCTTAGTCAAATCAAACAAAGTCAACAAAAAAGTTATTACAGATTCAAAAAAAAAACTACAATACCTTCTTTAACTGCTAGAAACCTTAGACATAGTGGCCAGCAATGTGTAGGACTAATAGTAAATTGTATCACATGCCTGAACTTAGAGAGAGGCCATAGCCAGTCTTCTAGAGGACAAATTTAGCTTTAACTTCACACCACTCTTTCCTCCTCTATTCCCAGATCTCATGTACACATCTCCAGCCCTCTCAAATACCCCATGAGCAAACCCTTAAGAGAGTATCCAAGGCCAAGAACACCACTTCTATAGGACAGATAAAGTATCGGACTGCTTACTGACCAGTTTGAAACATGGCCTATCAGATCCCTACACAGGCCACTTATTGTCAAAGACTCCAAACAGGTTTTGTGCAGAATAAATGGAGGACAAACTATCACTCCTATCCCAAAGGTACAGCATTGACAGACCTGGAAAATTATACACCCATAAGTCTGACCAGCTTCATATGCAAGGCTCATTATGGAATTAATAAATAAGAATGTAGGGCACCTCCAAACTCTTTAGTAAAACTTGTTTGGAATTATTAAAGGCAGATCCTGCCTACTTAACCAGGTAGACTTTTTCAAGAGGTCTACTGAAGAAATAATGCAGATCAGTACAGACTGCATATCAACAACTCAGGACTGGCAAGTCCAGACAGAAGGAGAAGGAATCCACGCACACCACAAACCCAGTTTCACATAGAACTATCACAACTGCAAAACAAACACATAGACACACAAAGACATACCCGGAGGCACTGATCAAAAATCTACCAAAACTACAGAGGCCTCCAAAGCAGACACCAAAGCAACTGCCACCTCAAGACATAAGACATGCAACACATAGTTCTCAAAGACAGTGTGCTAAACAGTCACAGCCCTTAAGGCCAAACACAATGCCAGACACACTTGTTATAGGAGACTCCATAGTCAGACACACTGACATCCCACTCACCAAACTGAACAAGGAAAAGATCACAGTAAGCTTCCTGTCAGGCGCTAGAATCCGCCACATAACACAAGCACTCAGGTCACTCCACAGCAATTACAAGTATGACTCAGTCATTGTCCATGCCGGTGTGAACGACCTGAGACGTACCTCCCTGGACTACATGAAAAGAGACATAGAGGAGCTCTCAGATTATGTAGCCCAGGCTGGTATGACCCTGACCCTGAGCAGTATCCTACCCTCACCAAGAATGATGCCACAATACAGAGACAAAATGATCAGCTTTAATAATTGGCTTAATTACTGGTGTCATTCTAAGGGGATCCAATGTCTGTCTGCCTGGGATGACATGCTTGACAAGCCACGCTGCTTCTCAAGGGACGGCTTGCACCTGTCACCCCTGGGCTTCCGGATATTGGCAAAGGCTCTTGCCATCCCCATAGTGCCTTTTTTAGGTAAGGCTCAAATGATAAACCTACCACCCTAGAAATCAAAAATGGAGAAAAACTAAGGGTAATACTGCTCAATGCCAGAAGTCTAAACCTCAAGATGCACGCCCTCGAAGCCCTCCTCAGTATGGAGAACATCGATGTCTGTGCTGTGACTGAAACCTGGTTCAAGGCTCCTGAGAGCACCCCAGCACTATCAGGTTATACCTCATATCATGCGTTCCGGCCCCAAAATCCGGACCGAACCACAAAAGGAGGGGGGAGTATCCATATTCATAAAGGATACCCACACCTCCAGGTTAGTGGCAATGCACAAAGCATCGGAGACCATCCAGGTGCAATTAACCATAGGTAAAACTGCCCTACAGTTTGTAGCATGCTACAGACCACCCTCTCAAACTCAGGAAACCCACACAGCCTTCCTGAAGACACTGGAGAGTATGAATGTCTCTCCAAACACCATCATATTGGGTGACTTCAACTACCCAAACATAGACTGGGAACATTACTCAAGCCCCAACACCCTAGCCCAAAGGTTCCTGGAGTTCATAAACTCAAATGCTATGGAACAACTAGTCACCATTCCCACAAGAGGAAAAAATATACTAGACCTGATCATCACAAACATGGGGACAAAATGCTCCACACCGGAAGTATATCCCTCATTGGTGAGATCAGACCATAAATAATCTCACTGGAGATCCACATCCCGCCCCCAACCCCAGCAAAAAAGACCACAGTGAAGAACTTCTCAAAAGCAAACTTCACACTTCTTAAGACTGGAGTGGTATCCTTCAAGGCCCCGAGCCAGTGGAAACCACAACCCACGCTGCTGAAACCCTTACAAATGCCTTCTATGAGCACCTCCAGGAATGTATGGATCAAGCAATCCCTAATAAAATCAAGACCCTTTCCACCAAAGGCAGGCGCCCAGTCTGGTGGACCCCAGCCATAAACAAACTCTACAACAAGAGGAGAAAGCTACTACATGACAGAGCAAAATCCCTAAAAGGGAAGGCATCTCTGATCACTACTAGCAAAAAACTACGGTCACTCATAAAATCATCCAAGGCCAACTTTGAGAGAAAAATCGCTAATGACACAAAAGACAATCATAAGGCCTTCTTTAGCTATGTTAGAAACCTGGGTGGAAACTCCCAGATATGCTCAGAATTAGTCCAAAATGATACAAAAATCAGTGAACCCACAGACATTGCCAACATACTGGCAGACAGGTTCAGTGCAAATTTCTCCCCTCCCTCCCCCCCAAAAGGTGAAATATCTATCCCACCAGAGTCTAGCCTCCCAAACATCTCAGATGCCCAGGTGAGAGCTGCTCTCTCTAAAGCAAAAAACACAGCATCAATGGGACCGGACGGTGTCCCCAGTTGTGTGCTACATGAACTCAATGAGGAACTAAACCCACACATAAGGCTGCTGTTTAATCTTAGCCTTACTACAGGATACGTACCCAAAGAATGGTGTACGGCAACTGTGGTCCCACTCCACAAAGGCGGTGCTTCTACGGACCCTGGAAATTACCGCCCCATAAGCTTGACGAGTCTTGTCTGCAAAGCTATGGAGAGGATCATAATGGAACTCATAAATAAAGACATTGGGGACTTACAGACACTGGATCCTACCCAATTTGGCTTTGTCAAGGGCAGATCCTGCCTCTTGAACTTGGTCGACTTTTTCGAAACAGTCACTAAGGCAATTGATGAGGGTAAGGCAGTTCACACAGCCTACCTTGACCTAGCAAAAGCGTTCAACACAATACCCCACTCGGGCATCATAGAAAAGCTCACCAGCTTAGATGTAAACCCATATGTCACAAGATGGGTTGCAAACTGGCTCAAGGACAGAACCCACAGGGTTAGAGTTGCTGGTGCCATGTCAGACTCTAAGCCGGTCACGAGCGGTGTCCCACAGGGCTCAGTCCTGGGCCCCCTCTTGTTCGGCATTTATTTTTCTGAAGTGCAGGCAAACATAGGGGGATTGTGGCTCACAAAATTTGCAGATGACTGCAAACTGGGCACCATAATTGACACTCCATCAGACACAGACATCCTCCAGAGAGGTCTCATAGAAATGAATAACTGGTGCCAGAGTCATGGCCTTAAGCTAAATGCCAAAAAATGTATAGTCATACCCTTTGGGAAAAACAAGGTAACCCCTAATTACCACATAGGTGGTAATCCATTAAACACGGAAGACGTTATCAGGGACCTGGGGACCCAAGTTGACAGTAACCTCTCTTTTGACACTCACATTGACAAAGTGGTTAGGAAGACCTTCTACATTGCCCACCTGATCATGAAGAGATTCACATGAAGATCAGGAGAGGTCATTGTACCCCTGTACTCTTCACTTATCAGACCAATGATTGAGTACAACGCCCCATTCGGAATGTACCTTACCCGACACCTGCAGCAGTTGGAAAGACCCCAAAAGTTCCTCACCAAAAGGATAAAGGGGCTCAAACATATGTCATACGCTGCCCGACTGAAGAAACTCCAGCTCTATTCAGTTGCATACCATCTGCTCAGAGGTGATCTGTGCCTGACATACAAGGCCATGTCCAACCCGGAATTAATGGACATGCTCCACCTCAAAAAATCCAAATCCACCAGAGCCACGAGAGCAAGAGACTTAAACCTCAACACGGATATAAATAGGATGTGCTGGAGGGACAGATTCATCACCCAGAGACTCCCTACACTATGGAACAGAATCACAGTCCATGTGAGGCAGAGCCCCTCACTGACTCTGTTCAAGAGAAATCTTGACGAGTGGATGGGAGATCGTAGGTTTACCCCAGGAATCATCTCTGTGTCACTGCTGGACAGAGGCACAGCAAACTAATGGGTATAGTATTCTCATCCTAAGGGGTGGAAAAAGCCACACACACTCTGGCTAGGCTTATAAATGCCCTAGGGCAGATAGCCTAGTATGAACCTATGAACCTATGAACCTATAAGACCTCAGAAAGGCACTCAACACCATCCCCCAGTCAGGTATTGTAGTTAAGCTTTCCCAGCTCAATGTTAATCCCTATGTAACTCATTGGATAGCAAACTGACTCAGGAAGTTAGGGTGGAAACTCTACCTCCTCCAAAGGATCTGTTACTAGTGGTGTACTCCAGGGTTCAGTCCATGGGCCACTCATTGTTGGCATTTATTTAGTGGAGGTCAAAATTACTTTTAAGGGTTTATGGCTGACCATATTACAGATGACAGTAAACTTGGTGCCATTGTAAACTCCTCAGAGGACACCGAAGGACACAAACCAAAAGCTTGTGTCATAAACCATAGACTATAACTGAATGCCAAAAAATGTATAATAGTATCTTTAGCAAGTAAGAAGTTCTTCTATTACATTGATAACACATGTCTGAAAATTGGTAATGTAGTTAGGCCCAAGAGGGACCTATGTAGACAACAAACTGTCCTTTGATCACCATGTAAACACTACTGTAATAAAATATTTTTCATAGAACAGCCTAAGGGCATGGCATTCAGGTCCTTGGATGTGATCAGTCCACTGTATTCCACACTCATCAAACAAATCAATGCGTATAACTCCCCCTCCCTTCTGTATATATCTATCCAAACAACTGACACATCTCAAATGTTCACAATGCTTTCTTACCATGAAAATCAAGGACCTAAATCATAATACCTATTGAGGCCATCTTCTTCTTCATGTCATATGATCACAGACTTACATAAAAAGCCTTAACAGACCCTATCCTGTCAGATCTACTGCATATTAGCAGGTCCAATGATGGCATAAAAACTTGCTCAAGACAGAGAGACATCTAACTCTCTTTTTCAGCATAAATAGAACATGCTGGAGGGATAGATATGCATTACAAAGAATACCACTTCTCTGGAATTGTCTTCCTCTCAACATAAAGCAACCGACTTCTGCTACACTATTCAAATGTAATCTGGATGAATGGATGAATAACTGAAAATTCACCCCTGGTTTAGCATCCTTGTGTCTCATGGATAGAGACAACATGTAAATGCTCTGCTCATATCTGGGTTAATTGTACTTAACATATAACGACAAAAAAAACTGAGAGAAATGTAAGACAATGCTTCTAAAGATCCTCATACCTCCATTGCCTAGTAATACCAATGACCCTATATAGTTGATACACTTAGCATTACATAAGTTGCATTCAAACGTTAACTGTTATTCCGGCATGAACACTTCTATATCTCTTTAACTGGATTTGTTAGCTCCCCAGAATTATTAAAAAGTGATAGAATTTGATATTCAAAACTGGCATTGCATAGGATTATAAGAGTTTGTCCCAATAAACAGCAGTTCCATTGTTTGACTAGCTTGATTTGCTTAGTTATATTTCATAGATCTATTGCACACGTAGTTAGCAGTAGCTATTATTTGATTATGTAGTCATTCATGGATATAAATCCTTTTTCAGTATCTATAGTTTTAAGCCAAATTTTACCATGGAAGGGATACATTCAGGTATTGTATTTAATATTTATTTATTGATATTTGTTTCCTGGGAAACTCTGACTGGGCACAGATGTCCTTTTTCAGCAGAGGCCCAGGGAGAAAAGCACCAAGGTGAATGGATTTTAAACATTTCATTAAGCAGTGGATCTTATACGTTCACGATGGAATATTCAGTGGAAAAGCACAAGTTTCAAAACATTGTCATTCCCTTATTGATGGAGAAGATACTATTACAAAAAAGAAAGTACTCAGTAAAACACAAAAATCTGAAAATTAAATCACTTCACCCATCTAAATAAACTGATTTTGGGTGCATTGCCTTATGGGAACTGATATTTAGCCTCTTATAAACAGACCTGTTATTTCAAATATGTTCAATGCCACAATAAAGTGATCATTGATGGGGAGTGGGGACATGGTATACTGGCGGACAGCAACACAATGAATGTATTTACATTACTATGGTCATTTCATATACTGACTGTGTTATTTTGTTAATCAAATTGACATACAGTGAAATCTTTGTGGTGGAAAGGCATTCTTGAGTACATTTAACACCATTTGTTCCATCAAAATTTCCTCATTTGCTTTTATTTCTTTAGGCACTTTATGCATTTATTTACTGTGTGTGTGTGTGTGTGTGTGTGTGTGTGTGTGTGTGTGTGTGTGTGTGTGTGTGTGTGTGTGTGTGTGTGTGTGTGTGTGTTCAGTTGGTTACATGTAAGATGTATTTCTGTCTATTGGAAAGTTTTCTGGGCTGTGTCAATGATTAATGGCACATATATTCATAGGTTCATAGGTTGGTACTAGGCAATTGGCCCTAGGGCCTATACAAGCCTAGCCATAACAATTCCCTGGCTATTTCTTCCCACAGTATTTAGTTCCCTGGACCCTGTCTAGCAGGGTGATTGACATGATCCCTGGGGTGAATTTCCTATCTCCTATCCAATCGTCAAGGTTACTTTTGAAGATGGTCAAAGAGGCGCTCTGCTTGACATGTATGGACAGTCTATTCCAGAGTCTGGGGAGTCTCTGCGTCAGGAACCTATCCCTCCAGCATGTTTTGTTCATTGTGATGACAAGGTTTAGATCCCTGGAGTGTGTGGCTCTGAGGGATTGGAATTTCTTTAAGTGTAGCATGTCCAACAGCTCTGGATTTGACATGGCCTTGTATGTTAAGCAGAGATTGCCTCTGAGTAGACGATATGGAACAGAGTATAGCTGGAGTTTTTTTTAGATGGTTAGCATAGGGCATCTGCTTTAGGCTTGTGATTCTTTTAGTGAGGTAGTTCTGTGGCCTTTCCAGTTGTTGCAGATGTCTTGAGAGGTACATACCAAACAGGGTGTTGTATTCTATAATGGGTCTAATGAGGGATGAGTACAGTGGCACAATGACCTCCTTTTTTCTGGATGAAAAGCCCTTATTGATGAGGTGTGCCACATAGAAGGATTTCCTGACTGTTGTGGAGATGTGGTTATCGAAGGTGAGACTACTGTCCAGCTGTGTCCCTATGTCTCTTATCACACTTTCGGTGTTTAGTGTACTGCCACCTATGTGATAATTCACGGGTACATGTTTTTTCCCAAAGGGGATAACTATACATTTCTTGGCATTGAACTTGAGCCCATGTCTCTGGCACCAAGCATCTGTTTCTGTAAGGCCCTTTTGTAGAATATCTACATCATTTGGGGATTCAATAATGGCTCCCAGTTTGCAGTCATCTGAAAACTTTGTTAGCCAGATTCCCTTAGTGTTGGCCTGTACTTGAGAAGTAGATGCCAAACAACAGCGGTCCCAGGACTGAACCCTGAGGTACTCCACTTGTCCTTGGTCTGGAGCTGGATTTGGAGTCAGCTACTTTTACAGTGTGGGTTCTGTCAGTAAGCCAGTTGACAACCCATCAAGTGATGTAGAGATTAATGCCCAGCTTAGAATGTTTATCTATGATTCCAAAGTAGAGGATGGTGTTGAAGGCCTTGGCAAGGTCCAGATATGCTTTGTGGACTGCCTTACCCTCATCCACAGCTCTGGAGACTGATTCAAAGAAGTCTATCAGGTTCAGGAGACAGGATCGACCCTTCACAAACCCAAACTGGGTGGGGTTCAGAGTTTAAAGGTTGCCAATGTCTTTGTTTATAAGTTCCATGATAATACGTTCCATGGCCTTGCAGATCAGGCTCATCAGACTGATGGAGCAGTAGTTCCCAGGATCTTAGGTGGATGCCCCCTTGTGGAGTGGGATAATTGTAGTTGTGTGCCACTCAGTGGGCACGAAGCCTGAAGTGAGCCTATGATTAAACATGACACTTAGGTGAGGTGCCAGTTCATTTTGTAGTTCATGTAGTACACAGCCTAGGATGTCTTCTGGTCCCATGGATGCTGTATTCTTAGCTTTGCAGAGTGCATTTTTTACCTGTGTAGCCATTATTACTGGAATTTGGCAATCTTTCAGTATTCAGATGGGCCTTTTAGGGGGTGGGGGGGTGAAGCCGGCACTGAATCGATCTGCCAGGATACTGGCAATATCCTTGGGATCAGTATATTTAATGCCATTCTCTTGTAGCTCAGAGCAGATCTGAGCATTGCCATTTAGATTCTTGACATAATTATAGAATGCCTTGTGGTTGTCTGGAATCTTTGGCAATTTTATTTTCGTAACTAGCTTTGGAGGATTTTATGAGGGATCTCAGCTTCTTACTGAGGCTGTTAAGGGAGTTTTTTGCATCCTGGGATTTTCCTCTTTTCTGCAACAGTTTCTTCCTTTTGTTGTAAAGTTTGTTTGTGGCAGGGGACCACCAGATTGGATTCCTTTTTTTGGAGGAGAGTGTCTTGCTTCTATTTGGGATGGCATGATTCATGCACGAGTGGCTGCATTTGTACATTGCCTTAGTTTAGGATTCAGCAGTCAAACTTTCAGTTCCCATCTGCATGGGTGTCATGAAGTTTGTCACTTCTGACTTGAGTAGCATGAAGTTGGCTTTGGAGAAGTTTTTTACAGAGGTTTTCTTACTGCGGGGTGGGGGAGGGATGTGGATGTCAAGAGTGATTAGCTTATGGTCAGACCTGACCAATGGGGGGTAACCATAGGTGTGGAGCATTGATTTCCCATGTTGGTAATGACCAGGTCTACGATATTGGAGCCCCAGGTCGGACTATGGATTAGTTGATCCAGGGCATTGGAATTTATGAATTCCAAGAACCATTGGGCAAAGGTGTTGAGACACAAGTAGTTTTTCCAGTTAATGGCAGGTTAGTTGAAATCACCCAGTATTAGGGTGTTTGGTTGTATCTTAATATTTTCCAGTATGTTTAGAAAGGTGCAGTGAGAATCTTGGGGCATGGTAAGGGATCTGTAGTAAGCTACAATTTGGAATACAGTCTTACCTAGTGTTAGTTGTTCCCGGAGAATTTCAGATGCATTGTGTTGGGCAACTAGCCTGGTGGTGTGAATATCCTTGGTGAATATGGACACTCATCCACCTTTAGTGTTTTGGTTCTGGTTTGGTGGCCGAAAAGTGTGGTATGAGTTGTAACCTGGTATTGCAGGGGTGCTCTCTGGAGCCTTGAACCAGGCCTCAGTTGCTGCACAGATATCAATGTTCTCCATTTTTAGGAGTGCCTCAAGAGAGTGCATTTTGAAGTTTAGACTTCTAGCATTGAGTAGCATTACCTTTAGATTTTGCATGCTTGTACCTGTTATGGTGGTGGTTTTGCCCTTTGAACTTTACCTAAAAAAGGCACTATAGGGGTGGCAAGAGCCTTAGCCAGTAACTTGAATCCCAGGGGCGACAGGTGCAGACCATCTCTCGCAAAGCATAATGGTCTGTCGATCATGTCATCCCAGGCAGACAGATACTGGATCCCCTTTGAATGACACCAGAAGCTTAGCCAATTGTTGAAGTCAATCATTTTGTCCTTATACTGTGATATCATTCTGGGCGAAGGCAGGATGCTACTCAGGGCTAGGGTCATACCTGCCTGGGCCCCATGATCCAAGAGCTCTTCCATGTCTCTTTTCATGTAGTCCAGGGAGGTATGCCTCAGGTCATTCACTCCAACATGGACAATGACAGAGTCATATTTGTACTTGTGGAGTGACTTGAGTGCATGTGTTATGTGGCGGACATTGGCACCTGATAGGCAGCTGACTGTAATTTTCTCCTTGTTCAGCCTGGTGAGTGGGACATCAGTGTGTCTGACTATAGAGTCACCTATGGCTAAAGTGTTGGGTAAGTTGTCTTGCCTTAGGGGTTGTTGGTGGGTGGCACACTGGTGTTGTCAGCTATGTGACACTTTGGTTGCGACTGGTGTTTGTTTGCGTTTCAGTTTTGGAGGTCCTTGTTGCTTGGGCAGGTTACTGTTAAGGGCCTCTGCATATGCGGGTTTAGTGTTGCTATGTGAGGGTGTTGGTGGTGTGTGTTTAGAAGGGCTATGTGTTGCTTGAGGTGTAGTGTGGGTGTTAACCTTCTCCTCTTGACTGTCTAGCACATGTGTGTACATTCATGTGTGTGTGTGTGTGTGTGTGTGTGTGTGTGTGTGTGAGATTGTGTACAGACAACACATTGTAACACATCTGTGTCTATGTCTTTATATCTATTTATACACCTATATCTATATCCATAGCTATATTTATAGCTGTATCTATATTTACACATGAGATTCAGGCATATTAGGGCAGTCTACTTATCACAGAATAGAAAGATCAGAGATGAAGGGTTTGTGTAGAACAATAAATTCATAGAAAATGTTTTATGACTATGAAAAGCAGCCACAAAAGTTTTGTATGACCCAAGAAAGGAAGAATGAGACAGGACAAGTCTCAATGGAGCCTTCTTTTTAACTCAAAAATTAGAAGCAGAATTAAGACTTGTTTTGGTTGAAAAATATCTAATGTGAGACTGGTAAGTATTTTTTGTGTATTTGCATGTCAGATTAATTAGATTATAGAAAACATAAAATAATTAGAAATAATTAAAAATGGTATTATAAAATCCCTTGCACTCATCTTTTGCGTACAAGCTTTTTTTTAAAATACATAACATTAATTCAGGGTAAAGACCTTACACATAGAACTACGTATGCTGAGGCACTTACCAGTGGATATAAAAAGTGTACAGACCCCTGTTAAAATGCCAGGTTTTTGTGATATAAAAAAATGAGACCACAATGAATCATTTAAAAACTTTTCCCACCTTTAATGTGACCTATTACCTGTACAATTCAGTTGAGAAACAAACAAATCTGTTAGGGGAAAAAATATAAAAAATAAAAAACATACAATAAGCTGGTTTCATAAGTGTACACACCCTTAAACAAATACTTTGTTGAAGCACCTTGATGCCTTCAGTACAAAACATGAATGTCACAAGCACTTAAAAAGTTAGCTGTATCATGCCCAACTATTGTGGAATTGCTGAGAAGTCCAGCAACTGCTGCCTACATTGGCAGTGACATGGCAAATGCTTCACCACTGCACCCCTCGGTCACATTAGAAGACACTGACTGGCATAGCAATTTGCAAGGATTAATGTTGTCAGCCCTCATGCAGCAGACTGGGGCACTGAAATTAAAATCTACAGAAAGTGAAAGAGTGACTTTCAGCATTTGTATTTTCCACTTGATCTGTATAACTTTATAGCTCAGGAAAACAAAGACGTGTAGAACCTATCTGCAAGCAAGCAATAAAGCTGATCCACTCCACAGTTTTGTAAGAACTGAGGATATCAAAGCATTCATGAGACTGAAGTTATGCATATCAAGTGCACAAAAGGCTGAACTGAAGTTGTACTGGGTTACTAACAAGTATTGCAGCACTGGAATATCAATGCCATGTGTTCATTTTTTTCAAAATGATACTGTATTTCTATGGCAACTAGAGCTTCTGGACTGAATGTGGAAGGCTTCATAGACATAACAAATTGAATCATACCTATTCAATACAGGATGCAATGAGAAAGCCACTCCAGTGGCACAAAGGGATAAAGCCTTTACTACAGCCCAGTTGAACTGAGGTTCATTAGTGGCTTGTGCAACTGACAGAACAGCAGTTGTGCCAGGTGGGAGGGCCTTCGGGGATGATCCCTTTGATGACAAGTGCAGGGGAGATGCAAAAGATGGCTGAGCCAACAGGATAACACTAGGATCCATGACCATTCCCAGCAAAACAAAACTAAGTCTTGAGGGGGTAGAGCATAATCTGGTATTCCCGTTGTGGAGGTGGGGCACTGAGGAGCCAGACCAATTAAATGATGTCATGAGGGAGACCAAAAAACAACACCATGAGTTGTCTGTAATTGAGGCTATGGTAGAATTCCATGGTCAACTATCTTTCCATCAGTAAATGTCTAGAAAGCCTCAGCATTACATCATCAAATGGTAGAATTTGGCCAATGTATACATGGGGTATATTCAAGACATCTAGGTGGCTATTAGGAGGAAATCTTAGAACATGGTGTGGTGTGGTACATTGTTTTGTCATGGACTTTACAAAAGATCTTTGGGGAAAATACCTCTACATGTATTTTCATTTGTCATGAACCTTATAAAGGACCACCAGGGATGATAATACTAGACTGATTTTGACTTGTCACGGACCTTACAAATGACCATTCACAGCAGGTCAGCAATAGGGATGATACTACCACATTTATTTTGAATACTTACTTTTCATCTCTCATGCTTTCAAAGCACCTGTTTAATACATGACTGTGATGCTGTGATACAGCACAGAGAAATATATTTTGATGGCCAGTGGACCTAAACAAGTACACAATGTGAAAGTGTAACCACTCAGAGTATATCTTGTAGCAAGGCCCCTTACTTGTTTCAGTTTATAAGTATAATAAGTTAAGGTTTGTATTGTCTGTGATGTTCAATATTCCATGTCTTACAGTTATACAATGTGCACATAAACTGATGAACAATACAGGCCAGATGTGAGCACAGGGCTTCTCCTTGTAAAAAGCCAGAAATCAGTGAATGTATGTTTTAATTCCTCTAGTAAGTGTTAGTGTCCAATACAAACCTTTTTCTCTGGGAAAGTTTGAATCATGCAGTTGTGTCAAACACCTAAACAGTAATACCTGAAAAGCATCTGATGTTCAGGAAAGCATTTATGGGTCATCTTAGCAATAGTTATGACAATTGCAAGACAGCTCTAAAACACACCAAAGTGTGCCATGCTTTACACAACTAACTCTGATCCAAACAAACCATGTGATCCTAAGGCACATTTCCTTAAGTGATTCAAGAGAGGATAGTACAGCTATGAAACAAAGAAGATACTTGCATAACTGTCATATGAATGTAGAGAATGCAAGCTACATCCATTTATGGAATGTTTTGCAGAGTATCATGAGCACACTAGCCTCAGTGAATGACTGATGCCACTCCTTGGAGCCTCAATTTATGCAACAACCAGTGTGCTGCTGCTCTGTGGCACAACCAAAAGGCTATTCTTGCACTTCCACACAGTGTTCCCCTGAAAACAGTTGAGTTGCATGCCCTGCACCAGTCAAATGAAAAAACTTTTCCTGCCCTTACATCTACTGTTGACTAAAAAGTCAGCTGATTGAATTGTGTTTCATGCACCAGCCACTAAAAATCTGATTTACAACTTTGCATTTACTGTTGTCCAAACACTCAAATAGTTGAGTCATGCATCTCGAACTAGCCAACCCAAAACTCATCCCTGCCTTCACATCTACTACTGTCCTAAAAACTCAGTTGGTTGAGTTATGCTTCCTGTAACAGCCAACCCAGAAAAGAGTCTGTGCCTTTACATGTAAAATTGTCTTAGTAGACAGTTGGTTCAGCTGCATATTTCTGACAAGCCACACTAAAATCATTCCTTGACTTTACATATACTGTTGTCCTAAAACTCAGTCGAATCACATTTCCCGTAGGTACCACCCAAAAATCCATTTCAGCTTTTATATATCCCATTGTCCTGAAGCTTATTTTGCTGTACTGCATATCCTATACCAGACACTTAAAAATCTACCCATGCATTAATATGTACTGTTTTCCTGAAGCTCATTTCATAGAGTCATATATCCCAAACCAGTCAAAGAAAAATTTATCCTATAAAGTTGCTTATACTGTGCCAGTCTACAGGAAATAGGCTCCTGACTTCACATGTACCATTGTCCTGCAAAATGGTTCAATTACATGTCTTGTGCTAACCACCAAGAACTGCATATGTGACTTTACATGTATCGTTCTTCTGGAAGACACTTGTTTTTTGTTGCTGTTTTGCAATATTGTGACATTATGGTGCACAAAATTTGCATTGACTGTACAACATCACAAAACATTAGTTGACAAGTCAGTCTATCATACAGCAAAGATCTTGAAAGACGAGTGATACTGTTACTTACATTTTGTCCAGTGTTCACAGTTAAGTTATATAGTATAAGGCATAGTCTTGTGCTTAAGGTTAGATAAGAACATGCAGCTAGGCATCAATGCATTAGACTTGGTAGTGTGACAAGACAGTGAGCAAAAAGGTGTAGGATATGCAAATGAGTGCATGATGATACGCAAATCAAGAAGCACAGACTAATGAATGAGTAATGAGATGCAAATAAGGGCTACCAAAATCAGGTCACAATTCGTTGTCATCAGGAAAAAAATCATGCAATCAGTTACATCTGAGTATAATGACAAAAGCACTGGTCGAGGTGTAGAATTGCATCTGCTATTAATGTTGAGAACAGCATTCCAAGTACAACATCAGCTGTTATATCATATCATTGCTACTGGCCATCCAAGAGCAGTTTGCAGGCATATGATGCAACTGAAAATTATATAGACAGAATGACATCACATCAGAAGACAGATTAGCAGCTCCAGTACCATCTCCAAGAGGACAGAGACATCATGGTGTATGGCTCAGGGACTGGATCTGGAAGAAAGGATGATCATCCCATATGAGAGATTGTAAAGATATGTGGAGCATGTATCATGATGAATTGCTAACACACATGGATGAGCATATCTGTTTCCCCAACAGACAATGACACAGAAAATGACAGCTATGAAAAAATGTAAGTCATGAAAGAGGCTTGCAAACAGTTAGATGGACACCTAAGTAGAAAAAAGAAATCATGTTATTATATTTATGCAAGAAACCCAGCATTTCCCAAAAGGGGTTACATTGCACAAGAAAGGGGAAACTAGAAAAAAAAAAAAAAACAGAGAAAACATTGAAATGGAAAAATGGCAAACATTGCTGATGCCAACCTAAGGCCATTAGTTGAGTGAATAAAACCAAATGAGAAATTAAGTTATAGATTAGCTAAGAAGTGAAGGATTTGAATGGCAACACCAGCTGCAAGTGTTAGTTCAGAATGGTGGTGTGAGGTATTGCCAACTATGCCAGGAAAAGTAGGGCAGTGGATGTGTAACATATGCCAGTGCAGCTAAATGGAATTTTATAAATAATTATATATAATTTGTGCATCAAACTCTTTTCTACAGATGCTTTTGTTGAAAAATGTATTTCTAAAGCTGCTTGTGTTAAAAATGTTTCAACAGTGTGCCCTGCTGGACACAGTGCAACCATATTGGATCTGGTTCTCACTAATATGGAAAACTGATACACACACCCTACTGTAAAGCTTTCCCTAGTAAGGTCAGATCACAAAATGGTCTCCTTTGAAGTAAAAATAAAATCTGGACCCCCAGCTAAACCTGGAATATTCAGGAACTATTCTAATGCTAACCTCTTGCTATTAAGTGACAACCTGGCAAAATTTCAAGCCCCTTTAAACCCTGTGAACACTTCTGCCTATGGAGAACTGTTCACAGAGACTCTGTACAAGCATGCTAATAGTTGCATAGAGGCAGCTGTACCCACCAGGAAGTAGCACAGAATTAACTGAAAAAAAACAAGATGTCCTGGTGGAATCACAAAATCAATTGGCTATATAACAGGAGGAAGAAAATCATGGCAAAAATTAGGAGGTGCAGCACCCAGCAGGATAAAAGCACTCATCAAACTAAACAAACAACGCAGAGAACAAATAAAGTCTACTGAAGCCAAATTTGAGGTAAGTTTGGCCTCCTAACCCAAGGACAACCATAAAACATTCTTTAGCTATGTCCGCAACCTCAAAGGCAATACACAATTGTGTGCAGAACTCATTATGAATGGAGCCACCTACACTGCACCATAAGATATACCAAACCTCATGGCTGATAAAGTCAGCAGCAACTTTACCCCTCTCTCCGCCTCAACCTTCCCTCGGGAAATATCATCAAATATAACTCCCTCTACTATCACTAGGGAACAGGTTCTTAATGCTCTCTCTTAGACCAAGAACACTGCATCAATGGGCCCAGACAATATCCCAGGATGCCTCCTAAATAACATGAAACATGACCTATCAGGGCCTCTGAAATTATTATTTAACTGTAGCCTCTAAAGAGGCTTCATGCCTCATGAATGGAGAAATGAAACAGTCATCCCTCTGCACAAAGTTGGGTGTCTACAGACCCTGGAAACTACAGACCCATAAGTCTCACTAGTCTTATATGTAAAGCCGTAGAAAGAATTATCATGGAGATGATCAATAAAGATATAGTAAACCTCCCAACACTGGACCCAACCCATTTTGGTTTCATCAAGGTCAGATAATTTTTACTCAACCTGGTGGACTTCTTTGAGAAGGCACCAAAGCAATGGATGTGGGCAAAATCATTCACACTGCCTACCTTGACCTGAACAAGGCATTTGACACAATACCCCATTCGGGCATTGTTGAAGAACTCAAGAGATTAGGTGTAAACCCATATGTCACCCAGTGGATAGCCAACTGGCTCACAGACAGGACCCAGGAAGTTAGAATTGGGGAGTCCACCTCTACAAAGAGGCCAGTCGCAAGTGGAGTCCCTCAGGGATCAGTCCTTGGACCGCTCCTTTTTGACATATACATCTCAGAAGTCAAGGCCAATGTCAGTGGGCTCTGGCTGACTAAATTTGCAGATGATTGCAAATTAGAAGCTTCCATTGAATCTCACACTGACACAAATGTTCTCCAGGAGGGGCTGACACATAGAAAAAAATGGTGTCAGAGCCATGGACTAAAACTAAATGCCAAGAAATACTTAATAATATCCTTTGGGAAGTCATCCATCCCTGGTAACTATCATGTTGACAACACACCCCTTAGAGTTGACCCAGTAGTCTGTGACATAGGGACACACATAGATACTAATCTAGCCTTTGAACATCATGTGTCTACAGTGACGAGGAAATCATGCTATGTTGCGCAACTTATAAACAAAGGTATGGCATCTAAGTCCAAGGAAGTCATTGTTCCACTGTATTTGGCATTTATCAGACCTATCACTGAGTACAGTGACCCCTTTGGTATGTACTTAACCAGGCATATCTAACAATTGGAACATCGACAGAGGTTCCTCAATAAAAGAATACAGGGCATAAGTAATATGTCCTATGCAGACCACCTCAAGGCCCTATCCCTGTATTCTGTCTCCTACAGGATTTTGAGGGGACTATGCCTGGCATACAGGGCATTGTCAGACCCCACTCTGATGAACCTCCTTCATATTCACAAAACAAACAGCACCAGAATTACCCATCCTAAAGACTTAAACCTTGCCTGTGATATAAATAGGACCTGCTGGATTTATAGTTATGTATCCCTAATGCTACCCCATCTATGAACAGGCTCCCTATCCAGGTGAAGCAGAGTTCCTCCCTAACCCGATTCAAGTGCAACTTGGACAATTAGATGGGAAAATGGAAATTCATCCCTGGTTTGGCACCAATGTCTCTAATGGACACAGGTAATCTGTAAATGGTTCATCTCCCAGGCAACTTGTCATAGATTTGTGATTCAGGGCTAGGCTTAAAAAGGCCCTTGTGGTCATTAGCCTAGTAAACATCTTTGAACCTATGAACCAATGAAAAGAAATATACATTTTCATATGTTCATAGGTTTATAGGTGTGTACTAGGCTAATGGCCCTGGAGCCTTTACAAGCATAGCCCATAGAAGTGCCCTGGTACCGTGCCGTCCGACATTAGTTCCCAGTGCCTCTATCAAGTAGAGCCACTGGAGTGATCCCCGGGGTAAACTTTTTATTATCCATCCACTCATCAAGATTTGTCGTGAAGAGGGACAGCAAGGTGTTCTGCTTGACATGTATTGGAAGTCGATTCCAGAGCATGGGTAGTCTCTGGGTGAGGGACCTGTCCCTCCAGCATGTTCTGTTGACAGTGGTAATGAGGTTGAGGTCTCTGGAGCATATGGTGCTTTAACTGTAGCATTTTTAACAGAGCTGGGTCAGACATGGCTTAGCAGAGATCACCTCTAAGTAGGCAAAACGAGACAGAGAACAGCTGGTGTCTTTTGATACTGGCCATGTAGGACATGTGTTTAATGCCTAGGATCCTCTTTGTGAGGTACTTCTGTGGCCTCTCCAGCTATTGCAGGTGTCTAGTGAGGTACATGCCAAATGGGGCATTATACTTGATTATTGGTCTAATGAGGGAAGAGTAGAGAGAGACGATAACCTCTTTCTTCCTGGGTGCAAAACTCTTGGTAATGAAATGTGCCACATAGAAGGACTTTCTGACCACAGTGGCAATGTGGTGGTAGAGGGAGAGGTTGCTGTCAACCTGTGTCCCCAGATCTCTTATAACACCTTCAGTGTTCAGTGGGCTCCCATCAAAGTGGTAATTACTGGGAACAGAGTTTTTACCAATGGGTATGACAACGCATTTTTTGACATTAAGCTTAAGGCCATGGTTTCAACACCAGTCATTGGTCTCAGTTAGGCCTTTTTGTAGGATATCTGCATCACTTGGGGAGGTAATAATGGCTCCCAGCTTGCAGTCATCTGTGTACTTAGTCAGCCAGAGTCCCTCAGTGTTAGCTTGGACTTCTGATAAGTAGATGCTGAACAGGAGAGGACCTAGGACCAATCCCGGTGAAACTCCACTCGTGACTGGTCAGTAGTCTGACTTGAAGTTTGCTACATTCACACTGTGTGTTTTATCTGTGAGCCAATTTGTAACCTACCTAGTGATATAGGGATTGATGCCTAGTTTGGTGAGTTTATCAATAATTCCTGAGTGAGGAATGGTATCCAAGGCCTTGGCCAGATAGAGGCAGGCTGTATGCACTGCCTTACCTTCATCCACAGCCTTGGTGACTGACTCAAAGAAGTCAACCAGGTTGAGCAGCCATGATCTCCTTTCACAAAGCCAAAGTGCGTGGGGTCCA
The DNA here is from genome assembly GCF_019279795.1 of Protopterus annectens. Lineage (NCBI taxonomy): Eukaryota > Metazoa > Chordata > Ceratodontiformes > Protopteridae > Protopterus > Protopterus annectens. The sequence continues at coordinate 569,493,231 of NC_056731.1, read as the reverse complement.
GAGCTTAGATATTTCATATATCTTTGTTTATCAGGTCCATGATGATGCACTCCATAGCTTTACATAGCAGATTCATCAGGCTAATGGGGCAATAGTTCCCAGGGCCTGTAGTCACTCCACCTTTATGGAGAGGGAAAACTGTAGCAGTGTGCTATTCAGTAGGGACAAAGCCTGAGGTGAGGCTCTGACTGAACAGGGCACACAGATGTGGTGCAAGTTCACTTTGTAGTTCATGTAGAAAACAGCCAGGGATATTATCAGGTCCCATGGAAGCTTTACTCTTGGCCTTGGACAATGCAGCTTTAATCTGTGCTGAAGTAATGCTGGGTGCTTGGCATTCTTCTGGTATTATGATTGGTCCTTTGGGGGGGGAGAGTGGTAATGTTGGCACTGAATCGGTCAGCCAGTATGTTGGCAGTATCTGTTGGCTCAGTATAGGAGGTACCATTGTCCAGTAACTCAGAGAAAACCTGGATATTGCCATGGAGGTTCTTGATATAATATCAGAAGGCTTTGTGATTGTTTTTGGTGTCTGCTGCAATTGTGCTTTCATAGCTGGCTTTAGAGGATTTGATGAGGGATTTCAACTTTTTTTTGAGGCTTAGTACTTCACCTTTTTCTGCAACAGTTGATTTCTTCTGTTGTAGAGTTTATTAATGGCAGGGGACCACCAGATTGGATTCCTTTTTTTGGAAGAGACCGTCTTGCTTCTGCTGGGTATGGCTAGTTCCATCCATTTATGTACATGTTCATACAGTGCATTAGTGTATGATTCGGCAGTCATGCAGCTATTTTCCATTGGCATGGGTGCCGTAAAGTTAGCCACCTCTGTTTTTAGGAGTCCAAAGTCACCTTTGGAGAAGTTTTTCAAGGTGGATATCTTTGTGGGGGGTGTGGGTGAGATGTGGTTTCCATGGTGATTAGTTTATGGTCGAATCTGACCAGGGAGGGACTGACTATTGGTGTAGAGCAACAGTTACCCATGTTAGTAATAACCAGGTCAAGGATGTTGCTTCCTCTATTGGGGGTCAGAATGATCTGGTCCAGGGCATTGGAATTGATGAATTCCAGGAAGCGTTGGGTCAATGTATTTGTGCTTGAGTACTTTTCTCAGTTGATGGAGGGGTAGTTGAAGTCTCCTAGTATGAGAGTGTTGGGTTGGACCTTGATAGATTCCAGGGTGCTTAGGAACATGGAGTGAGAGTCTAGGGTCATGGTTAGAGACCTACAGCAGGCTATGACCTGGATCGCCATCTTACCCAGTGTTAGTTGTACCTGAAGTATCTCAGATGCATTATGCTGGGCTACTACTCTGGAGGTGTGCATATCCTTCATGAATATGGACACACCACTGCCTTTGGAGCTTTGGTCCATGTTTTGGGGCTGAAAGGTGTGGAATGAGTTATAGCCTGGTAATGCAGTAGTGCTTTCTGCTTCTTTAAACCAGGTCTCCTTTACAGCACAAATGATGATGTTCTCCATTTTGAGGCGTACTTTGAGCGAGTGCATCTTGAGATTTCGATTTCTAGCATTGAGCAGCATGACCTCAGATTGCATTTATTTATAGCTGTTACGGTGGTAATTTGGTCTTTGGAACACCACCTAAAGAAGGTACAATAGGGGTGGCAAGAGCCTTAGCCAGTACCCGGAACCCCAGGGGTGACAGATGCATGCCATCTCTGGCAAAGGATCGAGGTCTGTCAAACATGTCATCCCAAGCAGACAGATACTGGATCTCCTTAGAATGACACCAGAAACTTAGCCAATTGATGATGTCAATCTGTTTTTCTTTGTATTACGGTATATCAGACTGTACTGCTGGAAATAGGATACAGGAAGAAAAGAGGTTAATTTCAGTCCAGCTCACTTTGAAAAATAATAAGAAATTAAATTACTTAATTTGGGCTGTAAAAATTGCATCTTACAGTTTTGATTGCAGCCACATATGAAATGCCTGGGAAAGCAAATTCTAGAAAGCCTTATGTATTGTCTTTAGCAGTGAACTAATTGCTACTCTGAAAGGGTAGAAGTTTGAAATTGTTTTATGACTTCTGGAAGCTGCAACAGATCTTAGCAAAGCTATATGTGTGTGTATTATTGACACATGTGCTAAATCCTTGCAGCTTCTTGCCAACGGGGTAGTATGGGAATCAGAAGTCATATCACCAGATGTGTGTGATGTCATTTTGTAAGGCAGGTCTGTAATAGTATCTTAATACTAGATGAGATTGAAGACTTAAGGCACTCTTTTTTTGAAACCTGACATAGAAGGACCCCTCACCCACTTCATCTTGCCTTGCTCTAGTAAGTGACCAGGGAAGAGTAATTCTTTAGATAAGTCAGGAAAATATAGTAAGATTAGTTAAGCACTGTTTTTCTGTATTCGTGGGAATCTATTCATCTGTGTTATTTTAATATTTCCTGTGATTGAAACTCTGGTGTTCATTATAAATAGATAATTAGTATTTGCATTTTATTTTATTATTTATTATTAAATATATTTAAACTTTTCATTGCGGCTGGTCCTTTAAAAATATTTTAACCTTTGAGAGTACTTATATCTATTCTGAAAGCCTTACTGCATTGGTAAAAACACTACCGATTGTATTAGTATTAATTTCACTCAGTGTGAAGACTGCCAGCCCAGCTAGCTAAAATTTTGTAAATAATTATATTTCATTTGTGAATATTAATACGATCCATAAGCTTGTCTTACAAATATAAGAGAACTTTATGTTATGTACTGAGCTTCAATAATGTAACCACAGTGTACCCTACTGGATATGAACAGAGTTAACTTGCAAACTCTTAAGAAAATAAGTGAATTATTTATGATGGTGGTTATCTCAGCTAGGAGACAGAATGTCTGCAGCTAGAAATTCTTTCTATTTTCTGGAAACAGAAATAATTATAGGTTTCAAGGTAAATGTGTTTAACTGTTTTATGATTTCCAGTTCTAGGCAAACTTCTGAAAAATAAGTATTTTTAACACAGAGGTAACAAAGAATAATGTAATCTGAGATCACCCAACAGAAATGGTTGATATTAACTTAAGAAGTATCTCAGAGAGTGAGTATGTGCATTGTGTATTTGTCTTTTGATCTGGCAACATCCTCTCATCAGCACTTCT
>NC_056731.1:569422601-569487601 GCF_019279795.1 Protopterus annectens | reverse complement strand
AATACACTGTATATGGATGAAAATGAAGTAACTGCTACTGTGATAGAGGTAAAATTAATAAAGGCTTCCAGCTGGAAAATGCTGTGTCCAGATGCTTTACCTAACTTTTGGTTAAAGGTATTGCTATCTTTGCATCATGGTTTAGCTTTGAGTGAACACTAACTACATGTACAACTTACAATGACATCAGATTTTCTATCAATGCAGAAAATCATGCTCATGCTTTAAACATGAACCTACAATCCACCCCACAATCTATCAAACAATAACCTGTCTCTCAATAACATACAAGCCATGTACAAGAATTAACGCAGACAGATTATGCAGTCATTTAGATAAAAATTCAATCATGTCATTGCAGCAGAAAGGGAATTCATAGATTCATAGACTGTTGCTGGGCTAATGATCCAAGAGGCCTTTCTAAGCCTAGCCAACTTTTCCCAAAAGAATGATGATGTCCTGATCCAAATAGAACATTGAGGGCCTGGCATTTATAAGCTACCTCTGTCCATAAGGGACATGGCTGCTAGGCCTAGTGTACATTTTCTCTTTCCCATCGACTTGTCTAGGTTGTGCTTAAACTGGCTAATAGACAAACTTAGCTCCACATGGATGGGAAGCCTGTTCCAAAGGAGGGGGAGTTTCTGGGAAACATATCTCTCTCTCTCTCCAGCATGTCCTAAGTCACAGACAACATTGTATTTCTGGTATTTTTCTGACTTACAAGTGAAAAAGCAAAAACACAGGTACTAAATGTGGACACAACTTTAATGAAGCGCTTTTTGTCCAGCCAATTTGTTGGACTTCTTCAGATACATTTAACAAAGTGACTCTGAATTTTAAATACCATTTTAAAATCACATGATCAAGATCTTAAAGCAATATCATTCATTTAATACATAAGTTTCACACAATTAACTAAAAATTCATTTAAAAATATATATTCAAACATTCAGCATCTATAAATAAACCTCACACTCATTCATATACAAATAAAAAACATTTTAGCCACTCTAATAACTCATTGAATAAAATATTTTCATTGAATATAATATTATAATAATAATACCGTTTTTTATATATTTTTATATATATTTTAATTTCGCAGCATTATATACATGCATATATATATATATATATATATATATATATATATATATATATACACACATATATGCATATACAAAGACAGCATACCACATACCTTTATCTATCCAAACTTTTTAGTTTTAATAAACATGTTATTGTGCATTTATCATTAAGGCCAGGATGACAATGAGCTTTAATTGCCAAAAAATCTCCAATCTTTCTAACCATAATGAACAAGGACCACCTCTAAAATTATTAAGAACTTGGTCTATCACTCTATACTTAAATGTATGTAAAGGGAACAACACAGTCCCCAGGATTTACTAATCTTCCATGTAAGACTAGATTAGTCTTACACAGAAATGCCAGTCTAAGACTATGATGGCAGCGCTCCATGCATATTAATGAGGGAGCACTGCCTCAACTTTAAAGCTTACACGGAGCATGGACGAGTGTAGGGGGCATGTCGGACTGCCAAGCAGTCCAAAAATCCACACCCCTGCAATGACGAAACTCGAGAAATGTTGAGTTACATGAGCGAATCAGCTCACATGTGTACATTGTAACACTACACTCCCCCATATGTTAAACCTCATACAAATTTAAAAATTAAAAGAAATTTATTTATTTTTTTTTGTTTTGTTTCCGATATAGCTGCCCGTATTTGCGCGTTTTTTCGCGGGATTGCCCATTGCTTAGCTACAGTTAGCAGCTTAGACACCGACGAGGATAATAAGAAAAATATATGCAAATTAAACAAAATAACAATAGTGTAGTGGTTAGCGCCTACGCACAAAGAGGAGGCATTCCCGGTTCGAGTCCCACTACTGCACGTTCCATTTTCTGTTGGAAATCTGTATACAAAAATATTTCCTGACATTTATCATGTATAAGTTTTGTAAAAAGCATTCAAATGTAATATGTAGTAGTGAACGAATTATATATATATATATATATATATATATATATATATATATATATATATGAAGGTGAAATGGTTACGCATTCTGAGGCATGAGTAATTTATTTTAAGCAATATAAAGCACTGCTATGGACATTTTAGCAGTATTTAGCATATTTAAAACCAATTGCTTGTAGCTGAGCACCGAGTTAACAAGTGCAATGTCTTTGCGTGTAGCTGCGCACAACACTAAGCAGCGCAACGCCGGGCAACATTGGGCAGCATCGTGCAACGTCAAGCAAAGTTGGGCAAAGTTGGCTAAACATGGCCATACCTCCTTTACTGTACCTTAATCATTCAGGTCTGGCCAGTAGGAAAATAAAAAGCAATGACAGGGCTCGAACTGAGGATACTGTGCACTATAGTCACAGTACATAACCACTCAGCCATGACAGCATTTTACAACCATGCATTTTCAACAGACACATATCTATCAAAGGAATATTAAACATTGCCAACATTAGCTAAGCAGCTGTGCCTACAGCTGAGTATTTTCAAAACTGGCCAATCACAAATAAGTGCGGGAAATGAGGCATATTTAAGCGCCACAGGTGGGAATACTTGCCATAACTGGTTGTAGCTCCCTTCTGCAGTCAGCATGGCGGGTGTTGGAAAAGGCACTCAATTTTGAGTGCAACGCTGGGGCATTGAAGAGTCCAAAGTAATGGTTTGGCTCCTTGTCCACAATCATGAGGAAAGACTCCTGCGGGGCCAGTACCAGGGCACCCAATATAAAACAAAGGCCTGGAACAGTCTTGCTCATGATCTCACCACTGCCACTGGTGTTCCTCGGACTGGTGAGCAGGTCAGGCACCATTATCCTGACCTGAAGCGACGTAAGGAGGATCAACTGGACCAGTGGATCCAGGAGTCCCGTGTGATGCCTAATGCCCCAGTACTGAGTAAGTACCCATTGTATTAAGTAGTTAAGAATTGCTGTGCTTGTACTATGGATAGGTATGTCTCAATATCACTGCATTTACTTCACAGCTGCAGGTGTCCAGGCTATGAATCAGCAAGCCCATGAAGATAGATTGCAAAGGCTGCGTCATCAGGCAGGTTAGTAAATATTCTGCATGTACTGTTATATAAAATATATGAGAGAGCCTTCAAAAAGTGTTTTAACCCAATAAATAAAGGTGTAATAATCCTTTAATAAATGTATAAGTCCTGGAGTGCATCTGTGTCATTTTCTTTGATATATTGTTGTACTGTTGCATTTTACAAATAGTACTGTTGTATTAAGCAGTGTTAACCCACACTTGGGTAGGCCCATATAACGTGGATGAAGGGAGTGCCAGTAGCTTTTATGCATATTTACAGCCCTCAACTGTTCGTTCATGCCCAGCATGTACAGGTTAATCTGGCACATGAGTAGCTTGGTATTGTGTTCCCCAGAAATGTCAGTGTGCTGCCAGAAATGTAGGGAGCTGTTAACATATAACTGATACTTTCACTTGAACATATATAGATAATTATATGAAAGTAGAGCTGTCAGTGTACCATCTTAGCAGTAGTGTGTGTGAGCAACTCTCAAAATATGTAGCAGTAACATCTGCATCTTGGACAGTTTGTATGTAAGATACAGCTCATGTATATAATGATCTAGCAAAATCGAATTGCACAATATAAGGACATTGGGTAGTGTAATAATACATGTATGGGACATATAACTGCAGTTAATAGGATTGTAGTGAAAAGTAAAAGGATATATAAGTTGTTAATTGAGCTATCCTTTTCCATCCTACTGTATGTGCATAAAAATGCAATTCCACACCTCAATCGGTATGTCTAATCTCAAAACATTTGTTGAGACATAAGTCCTAATGGTTTATAAATATTTGCATTTATTTCTATGCATGTGCCCTGTTAAAATATCACATTGGTGGCCTGTTGCCATCAATTCAACCTGCATGCTGTTGTAATGTCCACTGTTGTTCTATATATGCATGTGTTATGCTTGCTTTTCAACTGTTAAAAATCTGATGTGTTGGGTTAATGGAAATACTTCTGCATGCTGTTACAACTAATTGGGAATGCTGTTGACCTTTACTAACCCATATCTTTATTAAACCCTCCAAAACATAGTTCATATGGGAAGGCCGGTCCCAGCGGACCCACCTGTCCCACCTCAGCTGGCCATGGCACCTGGCACCAGCAGGCCCGGTGCCCAGCCTGGGACCTCCTCCTCCATTGGCCCTGTGCCACCTTCAGGTGGAAGCACTGCAGGGAACGGGGCTTGGCCCACCCATGCAAGCATGAGTGGAGGAGGGCCACCTATCACCCTTTGAACGGTCCGGGCTGTGGTGCGTAGAGAGATTGAATGTTCTGTTGCAGAACCTCTACACCAGCTTGAGGTACAAGTGGCACAACTCCTGGGTCAGCCTGCCCCTCCTACACAGCTCCCAGCACAGCCACCATCTGGGCTGTGAAGGTGCAGGGGTGACTGCCCATGGGTGGGGACCTCAGTCCCACTGTTTCCATCTGTGGGCTCATGGGCTTGCGATTTCCAAATATCCCTCCCCGTCAAAGGTGTTCACCCACCACGTATCATATACCGCTCCTGTATGTATCTTGTTTGTCTTGTCTGTTTACCTCCCCAACCTACCTCCCCAAATATACCTACTTCCCCTACCCCACATTCCACTCTCACCTGAAAAAAAGGGCAATCTGCTCCCCAAAAAAAAATTACGCCCCATACATAGCTGCCCATTTTGCACACATGTCCACTGGACACATAACATCTAATTTAATTGGCATTACAACACACTTTGTTGTCCTCACCCCTCTCTCAGGGGTTGAAGGTTTCATATCTACCTCCAAATTTATTCCATATGCACAGTTGTTGCTGTTAAAGAAATGGGCAGCTATGGACCTTCCCTACACCCGTCCTGCACATCCATAGCTACTTACCATACTGGCTTTCCCTCTTTGAGCCCCTTTTTCACCACTTTCCTATCTCCCCATTTTTCTTTTCTTTTAAAGAAATGAGTGCGGGGGTTAGCAGGAGTAAGCACTATTAAGCAGTAGGTAGCGGGTTTGTATGAGTGTGTGCTTGTTTGCGCTTAGCTAAGCATTGCTAAGCATCACACAAATCCATGCAAACCCACTTACAACTGCTTAAAAGTGGCTTAGTCACTCTGTATGTGAGGGGCCCTTGTTCTGCTCAGGAACAAAATAAAACACCGCTGTCAGTTTCAAACCCCAGACCTTGTGCACACTACACAACATGAAGTACCACTAAGCCACGGTAGATATACAACAAGTGGGTGCTGAAATAAATATATCATGCATCAGAATGAGTGAATGTAAAGGAAAAATAGGAATGCCATACCACACAACTTGTTCTGTGGATCTTTACCAACAGTTGTTGTAGGATTACATTACATGACTGTGATAAGAGAAACAGCCATTCTAGCAGGAAATAATGTTACGCCATCACTTTACAACCCCACACAGTATCACAGCTGGACAGACACTGGCATATTTGTTTAGGGCAGATGCCATACCTCTCAACTGTACCTTATTTTCAGGGATGTCCCTGATTTTGATACAAATTTTATTTCTGTCCCTCTGAATCCCTCCTAAAACTAAAACTGACTTTGGCCAGAAAGGTGGTGAATTACACTTAATGAATAATGGCAATAATTAAGAGTTAGACACTTCTTTTACTTCAGAAAAGGTGTATTAATTCATATGCTCTGATTCTCTCAATGTTTCAACTTAATGGCAGTAATATTTTAAAGGTGTCCCTGACTTTTCCTTTACTTTTCCCTGAGTCTGTTCAAATATGTACCTGAGTGTTTGAGAGGTCTGGCAAAGGCAGAAACAAAGAGGCATATCAGCCTTTCTGCTGTTACACACTTTGCAAATAGCTTTGGAAGGAGTTTTGGAAGCATACCCTTATGTAGGAATACTACACTGAAATACAAATGGATGTAGCCATGTACTGGTAGCAACCAACTGTAACAATGCCGTTGCTCTATTGCTGAAAAGACTTGTGTGGTGCACAGACAAAAAATAACAAGCTATTCTCTGGCTACCATGTGGATAGGTCCACAGTTGGGAGTTACGCAGACAGACTACTTGCCTTGATAAACTAATATGTACACAGCAACCCTGTAAGTCCAGCAAGATAAAATCCACACAATAATACTTATGCTCTCTGTTCTTCTGCACCCCTACCCAAATGTAGAATATACCTGTGTGTGCAGGGTCTACCAAGGATGTAGGTAAGCATACTCACAGTACTGAAATGTGTCCAGTTTTACTGAGCAGCTTGTGCTAATGTCAACACTAAAAAAGCACAAACTGTTTAGAACTGAGTAAATGAATATTCACAGTATAGCAGCTCACAAACAATTCTTGTGCCAAAGGCATACATCTCAATAACTAGCTTTGTATGGCAGTTAATTGTAAAAGTTGAAAAGAAAGTACATCTTTCCATGTATCTTGGGGTAGCATTTTGAGGGGTGAGTACATTTCTACACTGACAAGTGGGTACTGGAAGCAGCAACATTAGGTCTGAGTACAAAATGTAAATATCTGGCTACACCCCTGGCTTCTGATATAAGAACTATACCAACCTTCTGTCTTAAACAATGATGTCCACAGCAAGCAAGGATGATCTCCATCTTGGAAAACTGAAAGGGCCATGCCTATCTGAGTTAGCAATTTATAGTACTGGGTTGCTATGACAGTGATTACTGCAATTACTACACAGCAGGCTGCATGCAATTAGCAAATGGTGGCCACTAATTGGTGCAGAGGCCATCACATGCTCATGTGCAAATACCTACAAAAGCAGGCTGCAATCTCTGCCAACAAACTCAATCACTCTATTGCAGAGACTGACAGAGAGAGAGAGAGACAGAGAGAGAGAGAGAGAGAGAGAGAGAGAGAGAGAGAGAGAGAGAGACAGGGAAAAGGAAAAAGAAAAAGACATATTACCAAATCATACAAATGAAAGGTATATGACACATATGTATTTACTGGTATGTAGTAGATGTTATTGAAGAATAGTCTACATAATGTGTACCATTCATATGTGGCAGCAGTATTTATTTATGCATAGATGTTATGCTTAACTACTGCTATGGACAATACAGTGTGTACCTGTGGGCAGTGGGACATACCTGTGAAATGTGTAGCTCAGCATTAAATGTCAAAGATCTGATCCATGTTATCTGTGTTCTGTACAGTAGTGTGGCCAATGGCTGTTGGGGGGATTAGCGCTGACATTATATAAACATGGGTGTGAGAGAACAACACATGCATGATAGCCATATTAATGTGCACCTTAGCATTGGCAACTGCTGTTGCAGTCTAGTATGCTTATATAGCATTTGCAGCCATATATACCCCCTAATGTTAGTGTGTGTTCATATGTGACACCTGTTTGTGTTGTAGCAAGGCCCAAAAGTTCAGCTATGAGGTCCAGCGACTTACAATAATGTGGACCTTGTGTATGTATGCCACACACATATAGAGAAATATATATGTGTCATATATATTCATATCTGTATATGTGCGTAGAGCAGGGGATATATTGCAACTGTTTGTGAAGAGTGGAGATATATATGTTGGTGAAGGTTAGTATGCACATATTTGTATGTAGGTTTTAGTGTGTGACAAACAAGACAGCATACAGTGCTGGTATATGACATGTGGTGGTTAAACACTGTGTGTGTGGTTTGTTCAGTTTGCAGTGTTGAAGCCAGTGAGTCCTGCTAAAGCTACATGGGCTGTGAACACCTTCAATGCATTTATCATAAGACTGTGCAATTTTATTACATTACTGTACACCTCACATCCTTTGTATAATTGATATTCTCACTATGAAAGGTGAAATGTATATGTGTCTATATATATATGTATATGTACACCAATGGATGTGTATATGTATATATATATATATATATATATATATATATATATATATATATATATAGTTATATATACTTATACACACCTACATCTACTTGTTGCAATAGATTCTCTGTACTGTTAACTGACTGTGATGGTCAATGTGTTTGTGAATATGTCAAAGATATGTATCTGTGGGATAGCTTAGTGGGAAACTGTTTATGTCATGGTATTACAGGTCCTTGCTTTGATCCTAGCAAAAGCTGTGTATTCTGTTGCTAGGCAGAAAAAGTGCTATTGCATACAGTGTGATTAAGTTCCTTGGTTTTAACTAGGTTGTATCACTGGAAGCTAAAGCACTACATCTATGATTATTGATTGGTACTGATGTTGAATCCAATTCGTGTGTGTACTGTAGTACTACTTGAAGCTCTGGGCCTGTACAGCAAAGTATGGTGTATGTCCACATTGCTTGCATCCACTGTTTTGTTTGGTTCCTGTATTCATCACAGATTACATTTCTCAAGATTAAGGTTGTGTAAGTACTGACACACAGTACTGTATAGAACACACTGAAAGCTTATCTGGATTGTCATACCTTTGTGTCCTGTAATTATGTCTGATGTGTGTGTGGGTATGTCTGTAACATGTCCTTTGACATATGTATGGTAAAAGATATAACTGCTTATCTAGCAACATTCATAGCATAATACAGCAGTATGCGACCTATATTCCCAATTGTGCACATATTTTGGACACTGGTTTGCCATTAACAAGTTGTGTGGTATAATAGTAATACATTTACTGGACCTTACACTCATTGTGATGGATGATATATTTCTTTACACATTAGCTTGATGTATATCTGCCGTGGCTAGGTGGTGCATCGTGTTGCATACAGTGTGCCAGATACTCTTGTATAGTCTTATATAGTGATTTTATTTTGTTGCTCTGCAGAACATGGTTCATTAGATAGAGAGTGAGCCAGGCACTTCCAAGCAGTTGTGGGGTGAGCAGTGATAAGTGGCAGTTAAAGTGTTTCACTCTCGGTTAGCTAATAGGTTGCTATATATGGCAGTTCAGTGATATCTGTACTGTATAATGTTAAATGTGCCATATGACCTGATCAGACATATGTTGGTATTTATGTCTTCCAGGGATTATGGCACATCACAGGAATCCCAGTTACAGTAGTGCTGAAGATGACATAATTACTACAAGTATGATTCAGCACTACAGTCTCATGTTCTCACGAACCAGCCAGGACCAGCAGGAGTGTACTGCAATGTGGCAAGATGTTGTCCGCAGGGTAAATGAAGTAGGCTTGCATAACCGGACATATGAGCAGGTACGCCACCACTGCAGTGATCTTCTCAGACATGTCCGTCAGTGTGTTGCTGATGTGCTGAGACAACAGCTTGCAACAGGAGGTGGTGTTAATATCCACCCCCCCTCACCAGAGTGGAGGAGCAGCTCCTGAGCCTGGTGGCACCTGCCCAACAACAACAGCAGCAGACATACACCATGATGGAGGTTGGAGCCACCCAGCAAGCACACATGGAGCATGCAGGTAACATGGCATATCTGTAGACTACTGCTATCTCTACTGGTAGATCATGCATATGTGAGATGTGGAGTGTGTCGTTAAAAGATGTGGAGCCTGTTGTTGTGCAATACTGATCATCTGGAACATAATCTATAGCCCTGTGAATGTAAACTGTTGTTGTACTGTAACAGTTGTGGCCACTGACAAACTGTCTCATTTCGATGTAGGTCCCACTGAGGTGACATCAAGGCAGCGGACAGATGCTGGTGAGTGGTGTTCTACATTTTATTATTGTAAATAAAAAGTGCATGTCATAGTTAAGGTGTAGGCCATGCACATATGCAACACACCTACCCATAATGCATGCTGTGCATGTTTGGCGTAAGACCACTCACATCTCACTAATGTGATTAGCTGCCTCAAACACATGCAATACCCAGACCATCTCAAACAAATGTGGCTAGAATGTAATGACCATTCGATAGGCACTGTTGATACTCAACATGCACATAACATACACATCTATGTCATACACAGAGCATTTTTAACATGTTACACATAAAGGATTCCCAAACCCTCTGTAAAGACACACTCCAGTATCCAAAATCTCATCCACACATTACACATAATAAACCTGAGGGGTAAAGGCCTATCATGGGGCACTTAAACACTCTGCAACACACTACACATTCATGTCAGGGAATGCTCCTTATTGGCCTCCTTACAAACTCATGTAACAACTGGTTGTGAAATGGTGAATGTAGCCAAGGTAGTACAGTTTCAGTACAGCATGAGTAGTGCTGGTTTGGGAAACATTTGTAGCCTTGAGTGACCACATGATGTTTCATGATGATGTCCTATGATACTATACCCCATCCAGTTATTGTAACCACAGTACTACACATAGCTTTTATTGCTATACACCTTAATGTTGCGTGTGTGCACACATATGCACCTCTAAACAATATGCATACCGATCACCTTTTGCACAACTGACACATATATGTCTTGTGATGCTATTGAGTAGCTAGGTCATATGACACACATTGGGTATGTGTAGTGTTTAAATATGCAGTTGTGTTTTAGCATACCATGTCATGGATGACACTGGCATGTCCACAATATGATCTACACTCACCATAAGTACCATACATTGGGTATATGACTGAATGGTATTCCATCAATTATCCATGCACCATTGATGATGTTGTGTGAATACTCATCATGCATGTGCTAAAAATGTGTCTACATTTATTTGCTAAAGACACAGAGGCTGTAATCAGCATTGGATACCTATCTGACACACAGATACACATCCAGCCATGGTATGTACAACTGTTTGTTATGGTGCACAGTACATTACAGAGTTTTGAATACCTGCACAGCAATGTTGTGTCCATGTATGCATTGTGTTCCAGGGGAGGCCCATCACCTAATAACAAAACACATGCATCAAAGCCATTTATGCTGTTAGTAACAAGGACTGTCTACACTTGAACTGCATGCTGTTGAGCAACACATGTCCTGCATGCTGACATGTGTGATATGACTGTTTTGCTTGTGATGCTGTACCCCACCATCAGCTGCTAGTGTGTATGTTCTGAGATTGTTGGTATTGTGTGTATCTGCTTTAGGGAGGAGCGTATTTTTGTGTGTGTGCATGTGTGCATATGCGCATGTGTGCATGTGTGCATGTGTGAGTGTGTGCATGTGTGCATGTGTGCATGTGTGCATGTGCGCATGTGTGCATGTGTGCATTTGTGCATATGTGCATATGGTCTGACATCATGTTCAGGTCTAAAAGCGTAATTCCTGTTTTCCTCTCACAGGTGCCGAGGTGGGGCTGGTTCAGTACAGCAGGGAACCTGATGTCATTGAGACAGACAGTGATCATGAGGATAGGTGTGTTGAGGCACAGGCAGGTTTGTCAGGGTCTGTTTTTGGGCCACCAATTGACAGTACACAAGTCTCCACCACATCCATGCACACAGTCATACTGCCTGTATATTCATCATCACCATTGCCCTTAGCTGAGGGATAGTGTATGGCTGGCACTGGCCAGGACAGTGTGGTATCTATGGCTCATGTATCAGGACACAGCAGCCATAGCCAGATGTCTGGAACGGTATCACATAGGCAGATGCCCAGGGGTTCTCGTCAGAGCAATGCTGGTCATCATGCCCCTGGCAGATGCACCACACCTCTTTCTACCACACGCATGTTCCAGGCTGTCATGGAGGCACAGACATGAATGGAGCGGTACACCAGACAGGGACTAAGGGCACAGAGGGCTCATAACATCTCTGTAAATGACAGTATCCATGACCTAGAAGGTGCCATATGTAATTGCACTGAGGTCATTGATAGACGTTGGGGTGAGACATTGGATGTCCTCCACAATGTCATGCCCATGTGTCAGGACAGTGCGGAACGGTTGAGACGTTGACATGGACGTATGCCAGCAACATCAGCAGCTGGAGGTCGCCGTGGACATCCAGCAAGTCACAGCCACTTCCGTAGTGCCAGTACCAGTCCCAGCAATATTGGGGGGGGCTGTCCATAGACCATCCTAGAAGACCACGTGCACGTGGTTCTGGCCAGTCCCAGCAAGGACCTGGATCCAGTGGACATATGTCAACCTCTTTGGATAGTAACCAGTCTGAATTAGTACCTGATATTGTCTGTAGCACTCCTGCTAGGCACAGGTTCCGTATCCATGGCCAGAGACAGTGATCTGTAAAGCCTGCCAGTTACAGTCTGTAGCTGTCTCACAAATCCCTGTATATGGCAGCCACATGGTGGAACTGTGTGCATGCAGACACACACACATAAACCAGAAATCTAGGGCAAACACATATCCGCACACATTACATCAACATTGGCCCATAACAGTACTCATGGCCCTCACACACACACTCACACACACATGTCGATCATATGGCTCAGTGTAGGCCTCTGGCAAACCAACAACACACCCTGTGCATATGATGAAACCTGTGCCATCTCCTGTCATCTGTAACATTGATGCAGGAACAGGCTAACATGGTGCTGATGCACAGGGTGACTTTAATAAAGTATAGCAATGGTTGAATGTGTAGCATGTTGTCAGCTGTAAAGTGTAATGATATTCTTGAAGGTGTAGGTGAGCAGGCATGATGCATAAAAGCTGTAATTAGGAATGTTGTATTGTTTCCACCAGTGTTTATTCCAATTGTGCTTTGTTTGCCCATGTGCCACTTGGCTGATGTGTGTAGTTGTGTCAGCATGTATTTTACAATGTACAGTAAGTGTGGGTTGTGTGCAGCACAGGTTTGCAGGTGTACATTTGTGAACATGGTGGAGGTGCACTGTCTGCATGTACGTGCATGGTGAACAAATGGGCAGGGTGACAGGCCCTGTATTGGCCAGTGTTAACACTCCATAATTTCTATTGGTGGCCAGTATGCATTGTACTACACACATTTTGGAACTTGAGTACGCATGTATGTGTATGACACAGGTTAACACTGTGCTATGGGTGATGCTGTTGTTGCTATCTGTCATTGGTTTGCATTACTAAGGTTAACACTGTCCCAGCTGCATAATCCTTTATTAATGCACACTGTTTCCCTACAGGGTTGCATGGACCGTGCTATCACAAACACAAGAAATTCTCACTTATACAGTAAAAGTGCATTAGTCTCATGGACCCCTGCCATAAACTAAATATATATAATAGAAGTTGTGAAGTTGTACCAAAAAAGAGTTACATACCAAGAAGGGATAACCTCTCTGGGCAGTATCACTGAGAAAATACAATCCCTCAATAAACTTACAAGGCAAGCTTCAAAATACAAAATGGCAAGGATTCCAAAGACAACACTAAAGCTTTCTTCAGTGTTGTTCGTAATCTACAGGGGAAATCTCAGATTGGGTCACAGTTAATATAAATGGTCACAAAGTACACTTACCTGACTGACATTACCAATTCCTTGTCAGACAGTTTGAATGCGGATTTCACCACCCTGTCATTACACAAGGGCCACATTTCCAGACCTAAAGAATGTAAAACCTGATGATTCACAGACATCCTAGTTAAAACATCTCTTTAACAAAGTACACACCACAGTGGCAATGGTACTGGACAGTGTCCCTCGCTGTGTCATACACAAGCTGACATATGAAGTGACCACTCACCTAAATGCTCTGTCCAGATGCAGCCTCTATACAGGTTACATTCTTGTGGAATGACACACGGTAATCGTGTTCACAGTCCACAAGGGTTGAGCTACAACGTCTTCTTCTTCTTCCTCTTCTCCTTCCAGATGTTCCCATTAGGGGTTGCCACAGTACATCAATTCTTCCTGCCCTCTGCATCTTGCGCTGTCACACCATCCACCTGCATGTCCTCTCTCACCACAGCCATAAACCTCATCTTAGGCATTCCTCTTTTCCTGTTACCTGGCGGCTTCATCCTTAGCATCTATTTCACAATATACTCTGCATCTCTCCTCAGCACATGTACAAACCAACTTAATCCTGCCTATCTGGCATGGTCTACTAACCTTCAAACCTGGCCTGACCCTCTAATATACTTATTCTTAAACCTGTCCACTCTCGTCACACCCAGTGCAAATGTTAACATAAATTGATTAAGGGTAGAACTACAACAGGTCCTAGAAACTCTCACCCTATAAGCCAGACCAATGTTATCTGGAAGGCTATGGAGCACAGCATTATGGAACTCATTAACAGAGGCATTATGAACCTGCAAACACTGCACCATACCCACTTAGGTTCTCTAAAGGACAGATCTTGGCTCCTACACCTAGTAGACTTCAAGCCAGTCAACAAGGCTATAGGTGAGGGAGGGAAGGTAAACACAGCCAAGCTATAGCTCACCAGCAATTCATACCCATCCCACATACTGATATTATACATAACCTCAGCAGACTGACCATAAATGATTGTTAGATGATGGCTTGACAACTGACGCACAGATGCAGGACACACAGTAACATTTACAGCCTCCATGTACTATTCTATGCCAGTAACAAGTGGTATTCACCTGCACTCAGTCCTGGGACCACTCCTGTTTGGCATATAGCTTTCTTAGGTGCAAGCAAACACAGTAGGGATATGTCTGCCCACGTTTGATGACAATGCATACTGTTGGCTATACTTTATTCTCCAGATGATACACACATCCTCCAAAAGGGTATCATACAGACAGATACCTGGTGTCAAACTCATGCTGTAAAGCTATAAGCCAAAGAAAGCATACTTATCCACTTTTAGAAAACAAAGTATCCCCAGAGTACCACATGGGTAGTAGCCCCAAAATGTGGAACAGGTACTAATGTATGCATAGAGCCATGTGTTAAGTCATCTCTCCTTTGATAATCACATTACCAAAGGGTTTTGGAAATCCCTCTATGGAGCACATAAGTAATAAAGGGTTTGCTTGCAGATCCACAGAAGTTGTTGCACATCCATAATGATTGGTCATCTTTGCCAGACTTTGCTTGCAAATATACCTCAAGCATAAGCCCTCACACTCATCAATAGAAACTGTGATGAGTGGATGAGAAATGGAAGACGTAGCCATCACTGCAGTGGCTAAGCTTGTCACAAGCATACAGAAGTGACCTAAGGTCTGGAAAGCACCAGCACGCTCTGGCAAAGATAACAGATGCGTTCATGGAGAAAGCAGAGTACCCACCTATGAAATACTTGAGGTCACATGTAAGTATATGGATTTGCCCCACAGCTACCTTACATGTGTAATGCACATACAGTTGTCATTGTCACTGAAAAATCAAAACCCACTCCCCATTGGCCAATGGTGTCACACACCTGGAGCACATACACAAAGATGAGTATGCCACTTTTAAGGGGTGTGAGTAGTCTCCAAAAAGTTGGCTCCTTGACATACACACAGTTGGCAAGTGCAGGATTCAAACCCCTACCTAATTATATTCTAATACTACAGCAGTATGCATTTACACTATGTGCTATAGATCTTACTGGGATTTCATCTTTCCACAGGTATATTTGTAGGATGATGACATCATCAGACTTGACAAAGATGAGTATTCCACTTTTAAGTGGTGTGACTAGTCTCCAAAAGTGGTGCTCTTTTTCAGGGAGACGCACACACACAGGTGGCAAATGCAGGATTCAAACCCTGACCTAATTACATTATAATACTACAGCAGTTTGCATTTACACAACGCGTTACACGGATTACTAGGATTTCATTTTTCCACAGGTATATTTGTAGGATGGTGGCATCATCAGACTTGACAAAGATGAGTATACCACTTTTAATGGGTGTGAGTAGTCTCCAAAAAGGTTGTTTCTTCCTAGGAAGACACACACAGTTGGCAAGCACAGGATTCAAACCCCTATCTAACTCTATTATGACACGACAGCAGTATGCATTTACACAACACTCTATACACATTATTAAGATTGCACCTTTCCACAGATATATTTGTAGGATGGTGACATCATCAGACTTGACAAAGATGAGTATACAACTTTTAAGGGGTGAGTAGTCATCAAAAAGGTTGCTCCTTCCTAGGGAAACACACACAGTTAGAAAGTGCAGGATTCAAAGCCCTACCTAGCTACATTATGATACTACAACAGTATACATTTATACAACACTCTATACACATTACTGGAATTGCATCTTTCCACAGGTATATTTGTAGGATGGTGACATCATCAGATTTGACAAAGATGAGTATACCACTTTTAAGAAGTGTGAGTAGTCTCCAAAAAGGCTGTTCTTCGTTCAGGAGACACACACTCTCACACAGTTGGCAAGTGCAAGATTCAAACCCCTACCTAACTACATTATAATACTATAGCAGTATGTATTTACACAGCGTGTTACACACATTACTGGAAGTCCACTTTTCCACAGGTATATTTGTAGGATGGTGACATCATCAGACTTGACAAAGATGAGTATACCACTTTTAATGGGTGTGAGTAGTCTCCACAAAGGTTGCTCTCTCTCCCCAGGGAGAGACACACACACATACACACACACACACACACACACACACACACACACACACACACACACACACACACACACGCACACACGCACACACACACACACAGTTGGCAAGTGTGGTGTTCTTAATCCAAATTAAGTATGTCTTTACACTTCAGCAAGCAATATGGAGTTACAGGGTGCAATACAGACATTACTTGCTGACCATTTGTACAAAGGTTTTTTTTCACATTTGCTAACCTCAGAAAACTTATCATACTAGGTGTATTGTGAGTGTATTGTATGCATAGGCCATGACCATATCATATATGGGTTGATGCACCACATGCTGGCACACACAGGGTCAAACCTTGAGTAGCATCTTACATTCACCTACATGATACTGCAATATAACAGAAAGATGATAAACTTTAACAATTGGCTAAGCTTCTGGTGTCATTCAAAGGGGATCCAGTCTCTGTCTGCCTGTGATGACATAATAGACAAGCCTTGTTGCTTCACTTCAGATGGTTTGCACCTGTCGCCCCTATGCTTCTGAATACTGGCCAAGGCTCTTGCTGTCCCCATATTACCTTTTTTAGGCAAGGCTCAAAGGTTCATAGGTTCATAGGTAGGTACAAGGCTATCGGCCTTGGGGCCTATACAAGCCCAGCCAAAAAGGTACCCTGGCTTTTGCCACCCATGAAATTTATTTTCCTGTGCCACTGTCGAGCAGAGACACAGAAGTGATCCCCAGGGTGAATTTCCTATTTCCCATCCAATCATCAAGATTTTTCTTGAAGAGTGCTAATGAGGAGCTTTGTTTGATATAGACAGGCAGTTTATTCCAGAGTATGTGAAGTCTCTGGGACCGGAATATATCCCTCTGGCATGTTCTGTTTATTGTGGTGACAAGGTTTAGGTCCCTAGAGCGTGTAGGTTCATAGGTTCATAGGTAGGTACTAGGCTATCTGCCCAAGCACATTTATAAGCCTAGCCAGAATGTGTTGGCTTTCTCCTTCCTTTCAAATTAGTTTCCTGGGCCTCTGTCTAGCAGGGCCACTGAAGTGATCCCAGGGGTAAATTTACAATTTTCCATCCACTCGTCAAGATTCCTCCTGAAGAGAGTCTGCGAGGGGCACTGCCTAACAACAACTGGGATTCTATTCCAGAGCAAGGGAAGTCTCTGGGACAGGAATCTATCCCTCCAGCATGTCCTGTTTATTGCTTTGCTGAGGTTTAATTCACTGGAGCATGTGGCTCTAAGAAATTTGTTTTTCTTGAGGTGGATCATGTCCATTAATTCGGGTTGGACATGGACTTATACATCAGGCATAGATCACCTTTGAGCAGGCAGTAAGCAACCGAGTAGAGTTGGAGTTTCTTTAGTTGAGCTGCATAGGTCATCTCTTTGAGGCCCATGATCCTCTTGGTGAGGTACGTCTGTGGTCTTACCAGCTGTTGCATGTTCCAATTAAGGTACATACCAAATGGGGCATTGTACTCTATTATGGGCCTAATGAGTGATGAGTAGAGGGGCACAATGACCTCTCTTGATCTAGAGGTGAACCCTTTTGTGATTAGGTGGGATACATAGAAGGAATATCTAACCACTTTGCCAATATGATTATCAAAGGAGAGGTTACTATCTACCTGGCTCCCCAGGTCCTTAATTACATTTACCGTACCTAGTGGATTACCACCTATGTGGTAATTCATGGGCACTTTGTTTTTTCCAAAGGGGAAGACTATGCATTTTTTGGCATTCAGCTTGAGGCCATGGTTTTGACACCAGGTATCTGTCTCTGTAAGACTCTTCTGGAGGATGTCTGTGTCAGCCGGAGAGTCGATTATGGCCCCCAGTTTGCAGTCACCTGTAAACTTGATCAGCCATAGTCCTCCTGTGCTTGCCTGTAACTCAGAGAAGTATATACTGAACAGGAGGGCTCCCAGGACCAAGACCTGTAGGATGCCACTTGTGACTGGTTTAGAGTCGGACATGGCACCCGCAACTCTGACCATGTGTGTTCTATCCATGAGCCATTTGGCCACACATCTCATAACATAGGGGTTAATGTTCAAGCTGGTAGGCTTGTCTATGATGCCAGAGTGGGGAATGGTGTTGAAGGCGTTAGTGAGGTCCAGGTAGGCTGTGTGAACTACCTTCCCTTCATCTATGGCCTTGGTAACTGTTTCAAATAAGTCAACTAGGTTTAGGAGGCAGGATCTGCCTTTAACAAAGCTGAATTGGGTAGGGTCCAGTGTCTGGAGATTCCCAATGTCTCTCTTTATGAGTTCCATGATAATTCACTCCATAGCTTTGCAGACCAGGCTGGTCAGGCTTATAGGGCGATAGTTCCCAGGTTCTGTTGTGGCACCACCTTTGTGGAGCAGGATGACTGTTGCTGTACGCCATTCTTTGGGTACAAAGCCTGTGGTAAGGCTGAGTCTGAACAGTGAATTTAGGTGAGGGTTTAGTTCCTTTTGGAGCTCATGTAAGGCGCAGCCTGGGACACCATCCGGTCCCATTGATGCTGTGTTCTTAGCTTTGGAGAGGGCTGTTTTTACCTGCATGTCCGTGATGTCTGGGGCTCTGCATTCTTCTGGGATGGACACAGGCCATTTTGGGGGTGGGGGGGGGGTGAAATTTGCACTAAACTTGTCTGCCAGGATGTTGGCAATGTCAGTTGGTTCAGTGTATGTTTTGCCATTTTGCAGTAGCTCAAAGCATATCTGAGGGTTGCCACCTAAATGGTTGATACAGCTAAAGAAGGCTTTGTGGTTATCTTTAGATTCCTTGACAATTTTTCTTTAGAAACTGGCCTTGAATGATTTTATGAGCGATGCCTTTCCTTTTTGGAATTTTGCTCTATCATGTGGTAGTTTCCTCCTTCTGTTGTATAGCTTATTTATGGCTAAGGACCACCAGACTGGTTTCCTCTTTTGGGAGGAGTGAGTCTTGGTTTTACTCAGGATGGCTCGATCCATGCATCCCTGTAGATGCTCATATAATGCACTTGTAAAGGATTCTGTTGATTGGATAGCATTATCCTGTAGCAAGGGGGCTTTGGAACTTTCCATTTTGGTCTTGAGAAGTGTGAAGCTTGCTTTTGAAATGTTTTTCACAGTGATTTCCTTGACTGGGGGTGGGGTCGGGATGTGAATGTCCAGTGTGATTACTTTATGATCTGATCTTACCAGCGAGGAGTTTACCTCTGGTCTGGAACGCTGATCCCCCATATTGGTGATGATCAGGTCCAGTATGTTGTCACCTCTAGTGGGCATGGTGACCAGCTGTTCCAAGGCATTTGAGTTTATAAACTCTAGGCAGCATTGAGCAAAGGAGTTTGCACTTGAGTAATTCTCCCAGTCAATGTCTGGGTAGTTGAAATCCCCTAATATCATGGTGTTTGGTAGGACCTTTATATTTTCCAGTGTTCTCAGGAATGCTGAGTGAGGGTCCTGAGACAAAGTAGGTGATCTGTAGTAGGCTATGATCTGATAAGCAGCTTTGCCCACTGTTAGTTGCACTTGGATGGTGTCCGAGGCCTCGTGTTATGCCACTAACTTGAAGGTGTGGGTATCCTTTATGAAAATGGATACACCCCCTCCTTTTGTATTTTGGTCTGGGTTTTGGGGCTGAAGCTTGGGGAGACTGGGATTTATTTAAGTGGAGCATGTCCAACAGTTCTGTGTTTGACATAGCTTTGTATGTTAGGCAGAGATCACCTCTGAGTAGGCGATATGCGACAGATTAAAGCTGGAGTGTTTTGAGATGGTCTGTATAGGGTATGTATATGAGGCTGCTAATCCTCTTTGTGAGGTATTTCTGTGGGCTTTCCAGTTGTTGTAGATGTCTTGTGAGGTACATACCAAAAGGGGCGTTGTACTTTATAATGGATCTAATGAGTGATGAGTAGAGAGGAGCAAAGATGTCTTTTTTTTCTATACGAGTAACCTTTTGTGATGAGGTGTGCCATGTAGAAGGATTTTCTGACTGCTGTGGCAATGTGATTATCAAAGGAGAGTCTACTGACCACCTGTGTCCCAAGGACTCTTATCACACTTTCAGTGTTAAGTATACTAACGCCTATGTTGTAGTTCATGGGTACAGAGTTTTTACCAAAGGGGATGACATTGCACTTTTTGGCATTCAGCTTGAGGCCATGGCTTTTACACCAGGCATCTGTCTCAGTGAGGCCCTTTTGTAGGATGTCCACATTGTTAGTAGTTTTGATTATGGCTCCTAGTTTGCAGTCATCTGGGAACTTCATTAGCCAAAGACCTTCTGTGTTAGCCTGTACTTCAAGGAAGTAGATACCAAACAGGACAGGACACAGGACTGAACCCTGTGGTACACCACATGTCACTGGTCTGAAGTCAGATTTGGAGTCTGCTACTTTCACAGTGTGAGTACTGTCAGTGAGCCAGTTGGCAACCCATCTTGTGACATAGGGATTTATACCTAGTTTAGTGAGTTTATCTATAATTCCAGAGTGGGGGATGGTGTTGAAAGCCTTGGCAAGATCTAGATAGGCTGTGTGAACCACCTTACCCCTGTCTACGGCTTTGGTGACTGCTTCGAAGAAGCCTATCAGGTTTAGGAGACATGATCTGCCTTTTACAAACCCGAAATGGTTGTGGTCCAGAGTTTGGAGATTACCAATGTCTTTGTTTATAAGTTCCATGATGATACGTTCCATGGCCTTGCAGGCCAGGCTCATCAGGCTAATGGGGAACTAGATCCTGGGGTCTGTGGTGGCTCCCCCTTGTGTAGTGGGATAACCGTCGCTGTGCACCATTCAACAGGCACAAAGCCTGAGGTGAGGCTATGATTGAACATGGTACTTAGGTGTGGTGCCAGTTCATTCTGTAGTTCGTGTAGAACACAGCTTGCGATGTTATCTGGTCCCATGGATGCTGTGTCCCTGGGTTTGGAGAGTTGTTTTTTACCTGTGCAGCCATGATGACAGCAACTTTGCATTCTTCCGGTATAGAGATGGACTCTTTCATGGGTGATAGGGGGGTAAAGTTAGCACTGATCCTATCTGCCAGGATGTTGGCAATATCAGTTGGGTCCATATATTTAGTGCCTTTGTGCTGTAACTCAGAGCAGATCTGAGTGTTGCCATTGTGATTCTTGACATAGCTATAGAATGCTTTGTGGTTGTCTTTAGAATCAGTGGCGATTTTGTTTTTGTAACTAGCTTTGGAGGATTTTATCAGGGATCACAGCTTCTTACTGAGGCTGACCAGGGAGCTCCTTCACTCATGGGTTTTACCCTCTTTTGCAACAGCTTCTTCCTTCTGTTGTGCAGTTTGTTTATGGCAGGGGACCACCAGATTGGCTTCCTTTTCTTGGAGGATAGCTTCTTGGTTCTGTTTGGGATAGCACGATCCATGCACTCATGTAAGTGCTTATAAAGTGCAACTGAGTAGGATTCAGTAGTCGTAACTGTATTGTCCATCTGCATGGGTGTCCTGAAGTTCACCACTTCTGTCTTAAGAAGCATGAAGTTGTCTTTGGAGAAATTTTTTAACATTGTTTTCTTAATGGGGGATGGGGGCAGAATGTGGATATGTAGGGTAATTAGCTTATGGTCATATCAGACCAATGAGGCATTGACTTCAGGTGTGAAACACTGGTCACTCAGGACAAACTAAACCCTATAACCAACACAAATAACCACAAAGTGAGCTAAATGCTACTCAATGCCAGAAGTCTCAGCCTCCAGATGCACACACTCAAGGCACTTCTCAGTATGGAGAATATTGATATCTGTGCAGTAACAGAAACCTAGTTCAAGGCTCCAGAGAGCACACCAGCACTACCAGGATACTACTCATTCCATACCTTCCAGCATCAGAACCTAGATCAAAGCACGCCTCCTGAACTGGGTGGATTTCTTTGAGACAGTTACCCAGGCTACAGATGATTGAAATGAGCTCTACACAGCCTACTTATACCTCGCTAAGCCTTTGACACCATCCCCCAGTCAGGTATCATAGATGAACTCACCAACCTGAGCATGAATCCATACATCACAAGATGGATTGCAAACTGGCTCATAGATAGATCCCACAAATTAAGAGTTGCTGGCTACATGTCAGACTCTACACCAGTAACAACTGGTGTCCCCCAGGGTTCAGTCCTGGGGTCCCTCCTGTCTGGTATAGACTTCTCAAAAGTACATGCCAACACAGGAGGGTTGTGGTTGATTAAGTTTGCTGGGAACTGTAAAGTATTTGCCATAATAAATTCCCCGGATGACACAAATATTCTCCAGAAGGGACTCTATGAGCCAGATGTGTGGTGTCAGAATCATGCCCTCAAGCTCAATGTGGAAGAATGCATAGTAATCCCCTTTGGTGAAAACAAAGTACCCACAAACTACCACATAGGTGTTAACCCCCCCTTAAAACTGACAAGGTAATAAGGGATCTGGAGACACAAGTATATAGTCATCTTTCTGTTATACGTCTGATGAAGCGGGGGGACCCGTGAAAGCGCATACGTTGTCTTTGTGTTTTTACTGTCGTTTTACATTAAAGCTGATTATCGCTAAGTGGCTCCTTGGATTTACTTGAAGCTGAGTTTTGCCAGACAAGTTGGAATCGTGGTTTTTATGCTGCACATTGCTGTTGGTTTTTTCGTTTATTTCTTGATTTGGGCTTTCTGTGTGTTGAGATATATATATATATATATATATATATATATATATATATATATATATATATATATATATATATATATATATATATATATATATATACAGGTACATAGGTAGGTATTAGACTATCTGCCTGAATGTGCAGCTATCACCACACATGGGGTTAGTTCCCTAGGCCTCTGTGTAGTAGAGCTGATGAAGTGATCCATGGTGTGACAGTTCAGTTTCACATACACTCATCAAGGCTCCTCTGGAAGAGTGTTAGTTAGGGACTCAGCTTAATGTAGGTTGGGAGCCTGTTCCAAAGCAAGGGAAGTCTGAGTTAGTAATGTATCCCTCCAACATGTGCTATTTATTGTTGTGATGATGATATCTGCAGAGCATGTGGCACAGTGAGCTTGGGTTTACTTCAGATAGCACATGCACATCAGGTCTGCATTGGACATGGACCTGTCTGTTGGGCAGATATCGTCTGAGTAGACAGTATGCAACAGAGTACAGATTGAGTTAAATTCAGTCTTGTTGTATGGGGCAACTGTTTGAGGCCAATAATCCTCTTGTTGAGGCACGTCAGTGGTCTTTCCAGCTGCTGAAGGTGCCTAGTCAGATTCATCTCAAGTGTGCTGTGATACTCTCTGATGGGTCTGATGACTGATGAGTAGAGGGAACCTCCGTTGACCTACATGCAAAGACCTTGACAATTTGTGGGAATACATAGCATGATTTTCTAACCACTTTGTGAATGTGTTTCTGAAAGCAGAGATGACTATCCACGTGTCCATAGATCCCTTATTATTACCTCCATATTTAGGGTGTTGGCACCTATGTGGTATTTGTATGGACTGTAGCTCAAGAACATAATTTTGACACCACATCTGTCTGACTGAGACCCTTTTTAAGGATGTCTCTGTTGTCCCAAACATCGATTATGACAACCTTTTTGCAGTCATCAACAAACTTTGCTAACCATAGCCCTCGTGTGTTTGACTGTATTTCTGAAAAGTATACACCAGACAGGAGGGGTCCCAGGACTGAGCCATGGGGGACAGCAGTTGTTACCAGCTTGAACAGGAGACCACAATTCTTACCTTGTGGGATCTATCTGTGCCGCAGTTGGGAATCCATCAGGTGATATACGTGTTTATGCACAGGTTGTTGATTTTGTGGATACGACATGTGTGTGGGATGTTGGAAAAGGGCTTTTCAAGGTCTATGTAGGCCGTGTGGAGCTCATTTCATTGATGTATGCCCTGGATGACTGCCTTGAAAACTGTCTAGCATGTTTAGGAACCATGATCTGCCCCTGACCAAACCAAAATGGGTAGGGTTGGGTGTTTGTAGGCTCCCAAAAGCTCTGTTTATGAGTTCCATAATGATGGACTCCATGGCCTTGCAGATCAGGCTTATTAGGCTTATAAGACAATAGTTCCCATGGTCTGTTGTGCACCAACACTTGTGGAGTGTGCCAAACGTTGCTGTAACCCACTCAACAGTTTCATATCCTGTACAGAGGGTGAGTCTCAACAGACTAATCAGGTGCAGGGTCTGTTTGTTTTGGAGTTCGCATATGACACAGCCAGGGAAACCATGTCATCCCATAGACACCGTGTTTTTAGGTTTTGATAGAGCTGTTTAACCATTGTATATGTGATTTCTGGGATTTCACAATCTCCAGGTATGGTAATGGGCCATTTTGTCAGTGAGAGGAGGGTAAATATGTATGAACCTGTCTGACAAGATGTTGGCAATGTCAGTCATGTATATGTATTCATTTACACTTTGCGCTGACTCAGAACATATATGAGTCTACATTGATATATATGACATAGCGAAAGAAAGCTTCATGGTTCTCTATGGACTCTTTGGCAATATTTTTGCCAGAACATGGCTTGGATAATGTTAGGATTGCTCATTGTTTCTTGATGATACTGATCGGAGATTTATTGATCTTCTTTGGATTTTCACTTTCTTTGAACAACTTAAGTACTTGATTATAACAGGGGTCCAATATATTATATGGGTCTGTTTTCATATCACTGTGTGAGCAAGGCAGGATTGGTGAATAGTGACAAGTGTCTGGAGTAAGAACTGTAACTGCCAGATATGTGTGGCCCACTGCTATACTCAGACATGTGTGTGAGCATGCCCAGTATGACCTTACAGTATATTGTTGACTGACATTTGCTTCATTTATTTAAGTGTGTGAGCATGCCCAGTATGACCTTTCAGTATGTTGCTGACTGAAAATTTCTAAATTTAAGTGTGTGAGCATGCCCACTATGGGCATATGTACTATATGTGTGTGAAAAATCAAGTTGGTTTTTGCTTCAGGCTCACCTTTGTGTTGTACATCAACAGGAAGCACGTTGTGCCTGCAGGGCTTCCATGAGTCAATTTGCAGAGACTTTGCAACATTTCTACATACAGGGGGACAGCTATTATTTGTACATTTCTACTCAGGGGGCACACCCGATTGTTACTGTGGGTGTACATAGGATGAGGGGTATACCTGACAGTTATACATATTTGCTAGGCCTGCACTGCTATGTCAGGTACTCCATTTCAGTCTGTACTGTTGCCTATCATACTGGCTTGAGGCATACCACTGTACTACAGACCTTAGCTTCCAATTAAACGCATATTAGTTTGTGACTTCATAGCCTACCCAACCCACATCACACTGCCTGGCCTGCTGTTATCTGTCTGCATAGGCCTGGGGGGAGGCTACTCATATGCCTCTTCAGAGGGCATGATACAGCATTTGTTTGTGTTTGCGTTTGTCTACAATTGTCCTGCTGGCTGTGACTGTTAGGTATGTGACCCCCCACAACTGGTATGTGTGAGTGACTTAAGTTGTGTCTGTGCCGGTGAAATGTTGTCATGGCTTAGTGGTTCAGTACTGTGACTATAGTGCACAGTATCCTGAGCTCGAGCCCTGTCACTGCTTTTTATTTTCCTGTTGGGCAGACCTGACTGGTTAAGGAACAGTAAAGCAGGTGTGAGTGTGTTTACCCGACTTTGCTCGACTTTGCCCAACATTGCCCAACGTTGCCCAATGTTGCCTGACGTTGTGCTAGTTAGCGCGGTGCCCAGCTACACGCAATTGCATTTAAATATGCTCAATACTAGTAAAATTTGATTAGCCGTGCTTTATATTGCTTAAAATAGGGACTCATGCCTCAGGTGGTGCTGCAGGGCTGCCTATGTCGGATGCACATATTACACTCCCTATACATGTTTGAAAACAGGTAGTGTTAAGTTAGGCATCCCTTTTACTGTATGTGCGAGTCAGAGAGAGGTGCCATTTCCAGGGTTCCTACTGAGTCAGTGTATGTGCTATGCGTTGCCTCTTTGCCAAGGCCAGGGCATACTGGGCATGCCTCCTTCTGCCTACTGGGGCAGGATCAGGTTGTTCCTCCTCTAAGTCATGCTGTGCCTGTACAGGCCTTGGCAATGGTGGGGGGCTGTTTCGCCCTGCCCCATGTTGTTCCTGCTGCAGCTGTTTCTGCAGGATCATATTGTGTAGCATGGCACATACCATGACAATTTGGGTACATGTAGTTGGTGAGTACTGCAAGGCTCCACCAGATGTGTCCAGGCACCGGAACCGTGACATGAGCATCCCAAACACATGCTCAATTATGTTTCTTGTTTGAGCGTGTGCCTCATTATGGAGTTCTTGTTCGGGTGTGTGTGCATTTCTGATGGGTGTCATCAGCCACGGCTCCAGTGCATATCCAGCATCCCCCACTAGGTGACCATCAAGGATGTCCCCATTGGCAAATCTCTGGTACAGCTGCGTCAGATGCCAGATGTGGGAATCGTGATAGCTTCCAGGGCAGCCAGCACACACATTCATTATTATGCCCTGGGTATCGCACATGACCTGGCAGTTGATGGAGGGGAAGCCCTTGTGGTTGATGTAGATCCTACCCCACTCACCGTGTGGTGCTTTGATGTGTATGTGCGTGCAGTCTATTGCACCCACTACCTCAGGGAATTCTGCTAGTTGGTGGAAAAGATGCATATTGCTGGCCAATGCCTCACGGGAATTGGGGAAATATACATGCTCACCGACATGTGCTGACATGGCATCCAGGAACTGGTGCAGTACCCTGGATGCTGATGCCTGTGAAATCCCCATCATATCACCAGTTGGTCTGTAGAAGGTACCTGTAGCTAGCATTCTTAGGCCAACACATACCTTTGTATCCACTGGGATGGGTTTCCCTCTGTTGGTTCTGTGTGTGAGGCATGGCCGGCACAGCTCAACAATTTGCTGCAGGAGGTCTCTGTCCACCCTATAGTGCTCCACTATCTCCAGCTCATGTAGCCCCTGGTAGGTTACCCTGGGTCTGTACACTCTTCTTTGTCTCCTCACTGTGGGTTGCTCAGCAGCATTCACAACATCACCTCCCTCAGCACCTTGCACATGTTGGTTTATGATAGCAAGAGCAGCCCCTAACATTTTGTCTGACTTTAAAGTTTTTAAGCTTTCCCTCTTTGTATACTGCAATGTTGCAGAGTTCTTGGGAAAAAACAGGGAAGAATGCTGTTTGCAGAGTTTAAAGTGCTGGGCTGGGTTGGGCTAGTCTGCTGCCTGTGTAATTGGCTGATTCTGATATATTTCACCTGGCAGGTTTGCTAATTCTCCTTGGTTAACTTCCTACTACTTATTTTCCTTCCTTTTCCCTATCTGTTTCCACCCGGGGCAGCGCCCCGCAAACGAGCGCACACATGCACACATGCGTGCACACACTGTGTGCATGTTTGCAAGAAATTTCAGATGTTGTGCATCTTTGGTTTCTGTTTTTCAAAAAGGACAACTGTAGACACGCCTCTTGCAATCCTGAGTAACTCAGGGCAAACACAAGACACTGTGCTCCAATTAGCTTACAGTATTTCTGACACACCCCCTCATGATGTTACCTATATTCTACTCTACTACTCACCTAATCCTACACTTACACTCTTGGGACATGGCTCATATGCTGGGCAAAATTGGGATTCACTGTCCTTATCCTCATTTGCATAAGATTGCCTACTAATGCATGGTTACATCTCTCACACTGAGCTCCCCCCCTTAGCAACCAGTACTCAGTGGCCATGTTATCTTCAGCCTGCTATTCACCTGCATGGCAGGATAAGCTTTTTAGTGAAAATGGCTATTGTTGGCTATTTTTTAAATTATTTTCTTGTTTTTTAAAGCTCCGCATGTTTGCGCGCTGCTGCGCTACCCTTAAACATTGGAGATCGGGGGAAAAAAGTTAGATTTTAATAATTTTAAACATTTA
The DNA here is from genome assembly GCF_019279795.1 of Protopterus annectens. NCBI lineage: Eukaryota > Metazoa > Chordata > Ceratodontiformes > Protopteridae > Protopterus > Protopterus annectens. The sequence goes on along the minus strand of NC_056731.1, from coordinate 569,459,187 downwards.
TAAATGCCAATGGCCTTATATTTGGCCATTGGCATGATACCTCAACTGTATGCATCCTTTATTTGGAGCTGTCATAGCTCCGTTTAACTATTTGCAGAACGGTACTGCATTACCAACAGAGTACATTTCTGTAGATAACACTAATCTTCCACGGATAGGTTAGTGTTTCCTGGATTGCAAATTTACCTCATTTGCATAGCTTTCAGCAACAAATGAGGTAATTTGCATACCATGACGCTGTCCATGCAAGAGTAGCTTTAGCAGCTCTCATGCATGCCCTTGCTGGCTGTACCTGGATTGCACAGCAGACATATTGCCTCCACGAGCTCCTATACTCTTCTTGCACTCTGTGCAAGCTTTTACAAATCCGGCCCAGTGTGTTTTGCTAGACATAAAATTGACAATGTTCTAGCAAAACATACTGTGTAACCAAAACAAAATTATGATTAGAAAGATTGGAGCTAATTTGGCAATTAAAGCTTAATGCTCATTATCATCCTGTCCTTAATGATAAATGCACAATAACATGTTTATTAAAACTAAAAAGTTTGGATGGATAAAGGTATGTGGTATGCTGTCTTTGCATATGCATATACGTGTGTGTGTGTGTGTGTGTGTATATATACATATATATATATATATATATATATATATATATATATATATAAATGGATCTACCTGACAACATCGACACTTCAGAACACCAACAACTTCACCGACACCACATAATCGACAGTTCACAAACACGACACCTCATACACTCGACACATCATAACAACAAACAAAACAAATCCCCTGTCCAAAACCCACACACACAACACAAGCACATCAAAATCCTTACAAACCAACACTAACCCTTACATACACAACTATCTACAACCCTAACCGAAACCCTAACCCTAAGGTCCATCACTATCGCACACTCACCTAACACGCGCCCTAACCCTAACTCACTTAACCCGCCCCTAACCCAAAAAATATCACTACTGCACCCTTACCTAACCCATGCCCTAACCCTAACTCACTTATCCCACCCCTATCCCTACAGACCGTCAACATCGCACACTTACCTTACTCACACCCTTACCTAACCCGTGCCTTTACCCTAACTCACTTATCCCACCCCTATCCCTACAGACCGTCAACACCGCACACTTACCTTACTCGCACCCTAATGTCCATCACTACTGCATACTTACACATCCTTTCCCCATCTCAGTGTTCTCAGCGTCGGTGTTTTCCTCCATCGGTCTTCTGACTTGTCGATCTTCTAAGTCGTTGTCGGTGTTCTGAAGTGTCGATGTTGTCAGGTAGCTCCATATATATATATATATATATATATATATATGTGTGTGTATATATATATATATATATATATATATATATGTGTGTGTGTATATATATATATATATATATATATATATATATATGTATACATATATGACTGCATATAATGCTGCAAAATTAAAATATATATAAAAATAGGGTATTATTATTACAATATTATATTTAATGAAAATATTTGTATTCAATGAGTTATTAGAGTGTATAAAATGTTTTTTATTTTATATGAATGAGTGTGAGGTTTATTTATAGATGCTGAATGTTTGAATATATATTTTTAAATTAATTTTTAGTTAATTGTGTGAAGGTTATATATTAAATGAATGATATTGCTTTAAGATCTTGATCATGTGATTTTAAAATGGTATTTAAAATTCAGAGTCACTTTGTTAAATGTATCTGAAGAAGTCCAACAAATTGGTTGGATGAAAAGTGCTTCATTAAAGTTGTGTCCACATTTAGTACCTGGGTTTTGTTTTTTCGCTTGTAAGTTTATCGAGTGTGACATTATTTTGGAGTTTATTTTTCTGACTTACAAATATGTAAGTGATTCATAAGTGTGGGGTTTGTGGATGCCTTGTAAGCCAGGCATAGATCACCCCTCAAAAATTTACAGGAGACTAAGTAGAGGGAAAGGGCTTTGAGGTGCTTTGTATAAGGCTAGTTTATTATGCCTTGTATTCTTTTTGTAAGGAACATTTGAGGTCATTGTAGTTGTTGCATATGCCTGGCCAGGTACATACCAAAGGGAGCATTGTAATCTATGACTGGTCTGATAAGGGCAGAGTACAGTGGGATAATGACCTCTTTGAACCTAGATGTCATGTCTTACTTATAATTTGCGCAGCACAAAAGGATTTCCTCACCACTGTGGCCATGTGGTGGTCAAAGATAAGGCTACTGTCTATGTGCATAACCAGATCCCTGACCTCTTAGGGGTGTATTATCTACATGGTAATTAGCCTGGATGGTTGATTATGCATTTCTTAGCACTGAGTTTAAGACCATGGTTTTGGCACCATTTGTTAGTCAGAGATATACCTTCTTGAAGAATGCTACTGTCTGCAGTAGAGTTGATGATAACCCTCAGCTTGCAATCATTTGCAAACTTAGTCAGCCATAAACCTTCAAAATTTGCTTCCATTTCAGAGAAATGGATGCCAAAAAGGAGTGATCCCAATACCTAGACCTCCACTAGTGACTTGCCTCTTGAGGGAGGTGGCCTCACCTATTTTTACCTCCTGGGTCCTATCAGTGAGCCATTTGGGTATTTAGTGGGTGATAAAAGGGTCTATACCTAAATTAGTGAGCTTATCTATAATGCCTGAGTAAGATATTGTATCAAAAGCCTTGACCAGATCGAGGTAAGCTGTGTGTACAGTCTTACCTTCATCCAATGCTTTGGTGACCCTCTCAAAAAAACTCCACCAGATTTAATAGGCATGACCTTCCTTTAACAAAGCCAAACTGTGATAAAGCCAGCATTTGCAGGTTATCTATGTTGTCATTTATCATGTCCATGATGGTTCTTTCCATGGCCTTACATATGAGGCTGGTAAGATTTATGGGCCTGTAGTTACCCGGATAAGTGGTTGCACCTCCTTTGTGCAGGGGACTGACTGTAGTTGTCTTCCATTCCTTGGGCACAAAACCCGAGTGAAGGCTCCAGTTGAAAAGTGATTCAAGTGGACCAGAGAGGTCATGTTTCATGCTATTTATTAGACATCCCAGAATATTATTTGGGCCCATCAATGCAGTGTTTTTGGCCTTAGAAAGTGCATTAATGACCTGCTTTCTAGTAATGGTTTGGGGGATTGTGTTATGGGTTATTTCACCTGGATTATCGGGGTGGGTGCAGGGATAAATTTGAGCTAGACCTGTCAGGAAAAAGTATGGCAATGACCTCCAGTTCAGTTTGGGTGATGCCTTTTACAATAAGTTCTACACATTGTTGTGTATTCCCTATGAGGTTTTGGGCATAGCTGTAGAAAGTTTTGTGGTTGTCCTTTGCCTGAGAAACTATTTTTCTCTTCAAATTTAGCTTTTGAAGTATTAATTAACTCTCTTATTTGTCTGCTTAGATTGGTCAAGAGGCTTTTAGTATGTATGCTTTGTTCCTACTATGCTTGGTCAAGTTTTTTTTTCTTTTGTTATATAACAGATTGATAGTGTGATTCCACCAGAGTGGTTTGTCTTTTGAGTCTGTCTTATTCTTAATACAATTGGGCACAGCTCATTCTGTACAGCTATCAATATGGCTGTACAGAAATTTTGTAAATAGCTCAGTGTATTCTGTGATGTTTACTGGGTTTGGGGGTGCTTGGAATTTAGCCAAGGTGTTGCTTATTAGAGAGAGGTTAGCATTGGAATAGTTCCTAAAGGTTTTGTTTTTGCTGGATCCCTGGATTTAATTTTTATTTCAAGTAATACTGCCTTATGGTCAGATTTGTGGGTCTATATTATAAAGTCGAAGCTTTAGGTAATTGAATACCTAAAGCTCGACACCTACACAGCGAAAGCTGTAAACATCGTATGGCCACTTCTGTGAATTCTTTCACAGGGAAAGAATTCACTTGGCCAGAGGAAAATAAAGTTTTTCAAACTTTGCCCCTCACACCACTGCATGTGGAGGGGTTGTCCCCCCCACACCTCCCCTAACTAAATATACCAACTCCAACATCACTGTATAGTGGAGAAAAGGGCAGATTCCTGATAACACCCAAGCACACTAGGATAGGCAGTATGAGTTTCGTGTGACATGGAGGGGGACTTATATGTTGCAAGGATATTGCATGGCATCCTGTTTATGTTGAGTTGCACATGTATGAGTTCCAGTGAGTCATACACTTTAACTAGTCTGGATGTGAGATCAGTCTTAATACAGACTGACACTCCTCCACCTTTAGTTCCCACCTTTGCAGTAGCTGATCTAAATGTGTGAAAGGCATTATAACTTTGCATTGTTGGGGTACTCTCAGAGACTTTAAACCATGTCTTCATTAGTACACACATGTCTACACTCTCCAAGGAGAGGAAGGCTTGCAAGCAGTAAATTTTCTTGTTAAAACGTTTAGCTTTGAGCAGTAGTAACTTCAGATGTTCCTTCATATGTTCAGTTAAGTGAGTAGGTTTACCAGTTTGGCATTGCCTAAAAAAGGCATTATGGGGTTTGAAAAGGTCTTTGCCAATATCAGAAAGCCTAGAGAGGATAAGTGCAGACAATCCCTGGCAAAGCAGAGTGGTTTGTCAATCATGTCCTCCTAGGATGTCAAATATTGCACCCCCTTGGACAGACACCAGAAGCTAAGCCAATTATTAAAATCAGTCATTTCCTGTTGGTAACGTGGCATCATCCTTAGAGAAGGTAGTACACTGCTCAGTGCTAGGCTTATACCTGCCAGAGACAGAATAAGTGAGCTTGATCGTGTCTAGCTTCATATAGTCAAGGGTGGTACATTTCAGGTCATTAATACCAACATGAACTATAACACGGTCATACTTGTACCTGTGGTTCAGTGACATGAGTGCCTGTGTGACTTGATTGATCTTAGCCCTGGAAAGACAGTTGACAGTGACTTTCTCCTTATTCAGTCTGGTAAGGGGGACATCAGTGTGCCTCACTATAGAATAAGCAATGACTAGGAAATGTGGCTGTCTGTGATAAAAGAGATTCCTAGAACTAAGTATCATCTTTTGCCAAACAAAACTATTACTATTGCTTCCAGCTTACTTGGCTTACCCTTCCACCATCTCAGTTTCTGATATAAAATTATTGACCCTTCTCCCAACCCATAGGTTCATAGGTGTGTACTAGGCTAATGGTCCTGGAACCTTTACAAGCATAGCCCATAGGAGTGCCCTAGGATTGAGTTGTCCAATGTCAATTCCCAGTACCTCTATCAAGTAGAACCACTGGAGTGATCCCCGGGGTGAACTTTCTATTCCCATCCACTCATCAAGATTTCTCTTGAAGAGGACCAGTGAGGTGCTTTACTTGACATGTATGGGAAGTCTATTCCAGAGCATGGGCAGTCTCTGGGTTATGAAACTGTCCCTCCAGCATGTTCTGTTGATTATGGTAATGAGGTTGAGGTCTCTGGATGGTGTGATGTGGAGGGACTGGGATTTCTATAGATGTAGCATTTCTAACGGAGCTGGGTCAGACATGGCTTTGTAAGTTAAGCAGAGATTGCCTCTTAGTAGATGATATGAGGCAAAGAATAGCTGGAGGTTTTTGAGTCTGTCCATGTAGGACATGTGTTTAAGGCTTAGGATCCTCTTCATGAGGTACTTTTGTGCCCTCTCCAGCTGTTGCAGGTGTCTAGTGAGCTACATGTCAAATGGGGCATTATGCTCGATGACTGGTCTAATAAGGGAAGAGTAGAGAGAAACGATGACCTCTTTCTTCCTAGATGCAAAACCCTTGGTAATGAGATGTGCCATATAGAAGGACTTTCTGACCACAGTGGCAATGTGGTGGTCGAAGGAGAGGTTGCTGTCAGCCTGTGTCCTCAGACCTCTTATAATTCCTTCAGTGTTCAGTGGGCTCCCATCAATGTGGTAATTAGTTGGAACTGAGTTTTTCCCAAAGGAGATAATGACGCATTTTTGGCATTAAGTTTAAGGCCATGGTTTTGACACCAGTCATTGGTCTCAGTGATGCCTTTCTGTAGGATGTCTGCATCACTTGAGGAGATAATAAAGACTCCCAGATTGCATTTGCTTGTGAACTTGGTCAGCCAGATTCCCTCCATGTTGGCTTGGACTTCTGAGAAGAGGAGATGACCCAGGACCGATCCCTGTGGGACTCCACTCATGACTGGTCAGCAGTCTGACTTGGAGTCCACTACTTTCACACTTTGGGTTCTATCTTTGAGCAAGTTTGTAACTCACCTAACCATATAGGGGTTGATGCCTAGTTTGGTGAGTTTATCAATAATTCCTGAGTGAGGAATGGTATCCAAGGCCTTGGCCAGATTGAGGTAGGCTGCATGAACTGCCTTACCCTCATCCACAGCTCTAGTGACTGACTCAAAAAAGTCAACCAGGTTGAGCAGGCATGATCTACCTTTCAAAAACCAAATTGCATGGGATCTAGAGTTTGGAGATTCCCTATATCCTTGTTAATTAGGTTCATGGTGATGTGCTCCATAGCCTTACATATCTGATACATCAGGCTAATGGGGCAATAATTTCCAGGGTCTGTAGTTGCTCCTCCTTTATGGAGTGGGATGACTGTAGCAGTCTGCCATTTGGAAGGACAATGCCTGAGGTGAGGCTGTGATTGAACAGGGCACACAGATGTGGTGCCAGTTCATTTTGTAATTCATGTAGAACACAGCCAGGGATATTGTCGGGTCCTATGGAAGCTGTATTCTTTGGCTTAGACAATGCAGCTTTAACCTGTGCTGCAGTAATGCTAGGTGCCTGGCATTCTTCCAGTATTGAGATTGGTCCTTGGGGGGGTAGAGAGGGGTAAAGTTGGCACTGAATCTGTTGGCCTGTATGTTGGCAATATATGTTGGCTCAGTATAGGAGGTACCATTGTGCAGTAACTCAGAGCAAATCTGGGTATTGCCGTGGAAATCCTTGATATAACCATTGAAGGTGCTGTGGTTGTTTTTAGTGTCTGCTGCAATTCTGCCTTCATAGCTGGCTTTCGAGGTGTTGATGAGGTATTTCAACTTTTTTTTTGTTGAGGCTAATAAGGGAATATTTCAAGTCTTGGGACTTCACCTTTTTCTGCAACAGTTACTTCCTTCTGTTGTAGAGTTTATTAATGGCAGGGGACCACCAGATTGTCTTCCTTTTTTTGGAGGAGACCATCTTGGTTCTGTTTGGTATGGCTAGCTCTATGCAGGGACGTTGGGAGGCATACGCAATGTACTGATTTCAGTACAACTTTTTTTAGAAGGGGGTAGCTTTTTTGGCAAAAAAAAAATACGTACGTATTTTAAAGGGTGTTGGCTCCTTTAAGGAGCATACCAGCCAGTCGGAAGTGAGCTCTCATCATGTCCGGCTGGCTGGCTGCGAGCGGGAAACAATCACTGAGTTGGAACTTGGAAGGCAAGCAAATGGATTATTGGAAGGCAAGCAAATGGATTATTGGAAGACAAGCGGAAAATTGAAAATCAGCGTAAGTAAAAAAATGAAAACTGTGTTTGTGTATGGTTAGTTATTTCCCCTTAAAAAGTATTTGGTCATGTTTGCTGTCTTGAGAAATTTTCACTGCTTTTTAGTGAGTTGAACTTCAGAATTAAACAGATTAGAGAAAGGGATTATGCGTACTCTATCTGTTTAGTTGGTGGTTCGGGTGCAGTGGTTTATTACCGAGTTTGATCCCTGTTCGGTATGCTGTCTCACACACATGTATGTTCGGTATGTCGACCATTGATGCAGTGAAGCGTAATATCCAGGTTCTGCAGCAGCACGCAGATGAGGCCGAGGACTGGGTGGAATGGCTGCAGTGGGAGGCAGAGGCCGAAAAGAGAGCTCGTGGGCAGGCTGAATCTGAGGTGGCATCTCTGAATCGTCGCATACAGTTGGTAGAGGTTTTAGATACTAGACATCACATCTAGGTTTGCTGCCCCTAGTATTTCAACACTGCTACTTTCAGTCATGGTACTGTCTACAGACTCCCATACCTTGATTGCTTTCATTGCAGTTGCCCTTTCCCAGACCAGTAATACTGGTGTTAACACTGTACATTTTCCTTTCACTTCATGGTTTGTGGTTTAGGAACATGGGTCCACTAGTAGCTTGCCTACTTTTGCCTGTATTTGTCATAAGTGTACATTCCCCAGTATTGGTGACTGCAGTCCCTACCACTGTGGCAAATGTAGTCCAAAAGGATGCTTTCTGTTCACCCTATTATGAATATCTTTTGAACAGGTCATTCTGATACCTATATTGGGAATGTTTGAGGGATTCTGCAGTTAGATGCAGTGCTGGAAGCAGGATGGTATAAACTGGGCTCCTACTTGTGGTTACATCTTACGGGGGTAGTATTAAATGTGACAGTTGGAAATGTTATGGTATTGCTAGCTTATTGAATATGGCTTAACTGCCAGATTTGGGCACCTTATGGATGCATTGCCCTCTAGCCAAATTTCATTGCTGTAGCTGTTTTGGGGGAAAGTGTTGAGCGTGACTTAAACACAGTATACCAGGTGGCTTGGATAAAAGTAGCCCTGTGGTCCCAGGAACACATGCTCTTTGAGTACACTCAGCCATGCCAGTATAAGGCATGGAAATTTTGTGATCTGCTACATGCTGGAAATCTGTCCCCCCACAGAAGGCAGTTTGCATGACTCTTACTTTAGAACTATGAACTTTTTTGATACAATTACTGTTTTGAATGGAAGTTGGGTAAACACTGAAAAAAGTTAGATCGCCCTAGAGTTAACTGTCTGCTTGCACCTGTCTTGTACCATTTCATGGGGTGGCGAAAGCCACATCACTATGGCTAGGCTTACAAATGCCCCAGGGCAGATAGCCTAGTACTAAACTTTGAAACTATGAAACTAAGGGTGAGCAAGAAACAATCAGGCATTCGATTTGTAGTTTGGCAAGCAAATGGATTATCGGAAACAATTGGGCATTCGCAAATGAATTATTGACAGGCGAAGGCAATCAACAATTGAAGTAAATGCATTACAACAGGCAAGGGGCAGGGCATTCAGTTCACAAATGGAAGACAAGTGTGTGTAGGCAAGGGGCATGCAGTTCACAAATGGGAGGAAGGCAGACAAGTGTGTGTAGGCAAGGGGCATGCAGTTCACAAATGGAAGGTGTGTGTGTCTGAAAATGCCCCCACATAATACACCTGCTGGGTGTAGGTGTTCAGGCTCAAACCCTGTACCTTTGCTTCAGGGTAAGAACAGCCTAAAGTCCCTAATCACCACTATTTCTGAACTTTGTTCAGATTTGCTTTTCTAATGGTTGTGAGCTATGGTGAGAACTGAAGTTGTATTTCTCGCATTATTGTTTTTGATGTTTGTCCAGGTTTTTTGTGCTAAGGTGAGAATTGAATTTGTATTCCCTCATTATTGGCTTTGTTTGTCCAGGTTTTTTGTGTTAAGAGGTTGAGAGCTATCTAAATGATAGCCATTAAGTTTGTCTTCCTGTTTTTCAAGCTGCTGATTTAGCATAGTGGTATATTGCACTGACTATAGTGTATATGGTTCTGGGTTCAAGACATACCTGGTGATAAACACCGCATTTTATTCTAGCAACTTTTCAAAATTATACAAGCAATGTTTAAAATGTGTCCCTGTTTTTTGGGCTTTTGCCCCCCCCCCAATAAATGTTGGCTTTTTCCAGATTTCTTGTGCTGCAAAGTTCAGAGATACAGCTGAGTGTCAACATTTTACAAGGAGCTGAGAGCTGCAGGGGAACTTAAGTTTAGTGCTGCTGATGCAGAGTTTGCTCGTTCTGTTAATAGCACAACAGGTAGTGTATTTGCGTTTGATACAGAAGGTTGTGGGTTCTTCTCCCACAGTAGGTAGATGTATTGCTGAAACTGTACTGTGTTGTAAAGGGGGGTGGATGCTGTAGCCTGTTTTGGCAAAGGTATCTAGTAGTAACTATGAACCTGTTATCAGTTTACCATCCATTCCCTATTGCAGTGTATCATTGTTTTTAATGCAACATAGGCAATTTATTCCTCAAGGGCAACAGGCACATTATTTGTAGATGAAACCATGAAATATAAAGTTGTTTGCTAGCAGCAGCCTCTTCATTAGTTACAGATTTCTAATGTGGAATTATGTAGATGGCTTTTTTTACTAGTTCAGAGATTCTGCATATTTACTGCTACTGGTGGACTGTAGAAGTTTGAGTAGACATTTTATGATGGAAGGTGTATCAAAGAGCATGTGTATGTTTCATGTGCAGGGGGCCTATGATTTGAAAACAGCCCAAAGTTAATCTTTATCTGCCACAGGCAACATGTATTTTCTTTGAATGTGGGTTTCAATGCTGTTTCAATGAATGTGAGTTTCAAGGGCAGAGAAGTTTTAATGCTAAGTCTAGTTTTATTGTGAGACTGCATTGCTTTGTTTAGCAGATATTTATTGGTGTTCATGCTGTAAAATGCAAAATAAAACTTTTTCTGGCAAATCATTTAGGAATGAAGTCATTAAATAATGACCGACATTGTTTCAGACGTCATAATCTTCAGAAAAATGCATGCTAAAGCAAAACCTGATATTCTAGCAACTGTCTTAAGTTTATACAAGGTCAATTTTTTGTACTGTTTGTATGTTCCCCAATATATTTGGCCTTGTCCAGATTTCCTGCATTAAGAGGTTGAGAGGTATCTCTGCAAAATAGCAATTTTGGAAGAAAACATGGAGGGTTTACTTTACTTTTATTAATAACTGTAATGATCCGAGTTATACATTACTTTTATTTCAGAAATGCGTGTAGATTCTCTAATTTTGTCAGCTGCTCTAAGTTAACTGTGCTCATATTAAAATGGCGTCCCTCCTTTGACAGGTTCCCAGCTGTATTGTCTGGCAATTTTATATTTTTGCATCACATTTACCAGAAAGGCTCATCCAGACTCTGCTACACTTTGCTGTGAAGGAAAGGTTAGTTTGCTGTTATTTTTTGTATTTCTGTATTGCCTTTCTATATTTTGAATACTGTAGTTTGTTTTCTTTACCTTGTGTTTTGCTTGCATTCTGTTTTAACAGCATATTAAAACTTCAAAAGAGACCACAGCTCTCTCTGTTCTGAGTCAGGCAGAATTTTCCTCCCTCCCACCCATTTAAGTTGTCTTGTTAAATACCACTGTCTTTCTAGTTGCCCGCCTCTTATGTTAATCTGACCATATATCTCATTTCTCTCTACTTTCACTGGCTTATGTGAGTAATCACAAAACCATCACTTTGAAATCCCACCCTTCAATTATTTAAATTTATTGGCCATCCTACAGTATTTCATAGTACCAAAATACAAAAGTAACCACCCCTTTCAGTCCATCTTGCTGTTTTAAAAATAGTAACTCTCCACTAAACCTTAACTTTTTAAACAGGTAAAACTCAAGTTACCTACTTTCATATCTAACTTCTCTAGTGCACACTGCAGAGTGCATTCTTTTCAATCTTACCTTTAAGCATCCCTGTTACTAGCAGTTTCTCTAATACCTAAAAAGATCATCTCTACTTGACTCCAAGTAGACTTTTCTCTATCTGTTAAACCTAGCACTTGCTCCTACAGTACTTATTACCTTGATACGGCACTCATAGATAGCACCCCAAAAAGGCAAACCCCCATTTCTCGGTCACCCACGTCCCCCGGAATCTCTTTTAAAGTTTTTGTCTAGTCCTTCTAGCATGTCGAGGGATCAGTTGCTAGTGTCCTCTCCTGCTCAGCTGGTGAACCTGGGAATATTGAGGCAATGTTACAATTGCCTCATGTACACAGACAACCCTCTCCTCCTCCCACAAAACACAAATACATGCGAGAGATGCAACTATACGGCCAAACTGGAGGCTGAGCTCTCTCAACATAGGACTGGCAAGACCAGTCAGGAGGAGAAGGTTACCACACACACTATAGACCCAGTCTCACATAGTACCATCACAACCTCAAATCATACACATAAACACACAAAGACATACTCGGTGGCTCTGATCAAAAATCTACCAAAACAGCAGAGGCCACCAAAGCAGACACCCAAACAACCACCACCTCAGAAGACAACACCTGCAACACATAGACCTCACAGTCAGAGTGTCAAACAGTCACAGCCCTTAAGGCCAAACACAATGCCAGACACACTAGTCATTGGTGACTCCATAGTCAGACACACTGACGCCCCGCTCACCAGACTGAGTAAGGAGAAGGTCACAGTAAGCTGCCTGTCGGGCGCTAGAATCCGCCACATAACGCAAGCACTCAGGTCTCTCAACAGCAGGTACAAATACGACTCAGTCATTGTCCACGCTGGTGTAAACGACCTGAGACGTACCTCCTTGGACTACATGAAAAGAGACATTGAGGAGCTCTCTGATTATGTAGCCCACGCAGGTATGACCCTGACCTTGAGCAGTATCCTACCTTCACCAAGAATGATGCCACAATACAGAGATAAGATGATCAGCTTTAACAATTGGCTTAAACTCTGGTGTCATTCAAAGGGGATCCAATGTCTGTCTGCCTGGGATGACATGCTGGACAAGCCACGCTGCTTCGCAAGGGGCGGCTTGCACCTGTCACCCCTGGGATTCCAGATATTGGCAAAGGCTCTTGCCACCCCCATAGTGCCTTTTTTAGGCAAGGCTCAAATTCTAAACCTACCACCCTAGAACACAAAAAAGGAAAAAAACTAATGGTAATGCTGCTCAATGCCAGAAGTCTAAATCTCAAAATGCACGCACTCGAGGCCCTTCTCAGTATGGAGAACATCGATGTCTGTGCAGTGACAGAAACCTGGTTTAAGGCTCCTGAGAGTACCCAAGCACTATCAGGTTTTACCTCTTATCATGCGTTCCGGCCCCAAAATCCGGACAATACCAAGAAAGGAGGGGGGGTATCCATATTCATCAAGGACACCCACACCTCAAGACTGGTGGCAACGCACGATGCATCGGAGACGATCCAGGTGCAATTAACCATAGGCAAGACTGCTCTGCAAATTGTAGCATGTTACAGGCCACCCTCACAAACTCAGGAACCTCACATGGCTTTCCTGAAAACACTAGAGGGGATAAATGTATCACCAAACACCATCATACTAGGTGACTTCAATTACCCTAATATAGACTGGGAACACTACTCAAGCCCAAACACCCTAGCCCAAAAGTTCCTGGAATTCATAAACTCAAATGCCATGGAACAACTAGTCACCATCCCCACAAGAGGAGAAAACATACTTGATCTCATCATCACGAACATGGGAGCACAATGTTCAACACCGGAAGTATACCCCTCACTGGTGAGATCAGATCACAAACTAATCTCGCTGGAGGTCCTCATCCCACCCCCACCTGAAATAAAAAGTCCACAGTAAAGAACTACTGAAAGCCGACTTCACACTTCTAAAGACTAGTGTGGTCTCCTTTAAGGCCCCTGAGCCGGCGGAAAACAGTACTCAAGCCGCTGAATCACTTACAAATGCCTTCTACCAGCACCTGCAGGACTGCATGGATAAGGCAATCCCAAGCAAAACAAAGACTCTCTGTACCAAAGGCAAGCGTCCAGTCTGGTGGACCCCAGCCATAAACAAACTCTACAACAAAAGGAGGAAGCTACTACAAGATAGAGCAAAATCCTTAAAAGGTAAGACACCCTTGATCACTATAAGTCAAAAACTAAGAGCTCTAATAAAATCATCCAAAGCAAATTTTGAGAGAAAAATAGCTAAAGACTCAAAAGACAATCATAAGGCCTTCTTTAGCTATGTTAGAAACCTGGGAGGAAACTCCCAGATATGCTCAGAACTAGTTCAAAATGATGTGAAGATTACTGATCCTACAGACATTGCCAACATACTGGCTGACAGGTTCAGTGCAAACTTCTCCCCTCCCGCCAAAAGGAGAGATATCTATACCAAGCGATTGCAGCCCCCCAAACATCTCCAATGCCCAAGTGAGAACTGCTCTCTCCAAAGCAAAAAACACAGCATCCATGGGACCTGATGGTGTCCCCGGCTGTGTGCTCCACGAACTCAATGAGGAATTAAACCCACAGCTAGGACAGCTGTTTAATCATAGTCTTACCTCTGGATACGTACCCAGGGAGTGGCGCACTGCAACTGTGGTCCCACTTCACAAAGGCGGTGCCTCCACCGACCCTGGAAATTACCAGCTCATTAGCTTGACAAGCCTTATCTGCAAAGCCATGGAGAGGATCATAATGGACCTCATAAATAAAGACATAGGGAATTTGCAGACTTTGGATCCATCCCAGTTTGGCTTTGTCAAAGGCAGATCATGCCTTCTAAACTTGGTTGACTTTTTCGAAACAGTCACCAAAGCCATTGATGAGGGAAAGGCAGTCCATACAGCCTACCTCGATCTGGCGAAGGCCTTCGATACAATACCCCACTCGGGTATCATTGAAAAACTCATCAGCTTAAATGTTAACCCATACATCACAAGATGGGTTGCAAACTGGCTGAGTGACAGAACCCACAGGGTCAGAGTTGCTGGCGCCATGTCAGACTCAAAGCCTGTCACAAGTGGTGTACCACAGGGCTCAGTCCTGGGCCCACTCTTGTTTGGCATCTACTTTTCCAAGTACAAGCAAACACAGGAGGGTTATGGCTGACAAAGTTTGCAGATGACTGCAAACTGGGCCATAGTAGAAAACACATCTGACACAGATATCCTTCAGAAGGGTCTCACAGAAATGGATAACTGGTGCCAGAGCCATGGCCTAAAGTTAAATGCCAAAAATGCATAGTCATACCCTTCGGGAAAAACAAGGTTACCCCTAGCTACCAAATAGGTGGCAATCCACTGAGCACAGAAGAAGTTATCAGGGACCTGGGGACCCAGGTTGATAGTAGTCTGTCATTCGACACCCATGTAGCTAAAGTAGTTAGGAAGACCTTCTACATTGCCCACCTTATCATGAAGGGATTCTCATCTAGATCAAGGGAGGTCATAGTCTCCCTATACTCATCACTCATCAGACCAATGATTGAGTACAATGCCCCATTCGGAATGTATCTGACCCGACACTTGCAGCAGCTGGAGAGGCCACAAAAGTTCCTCACCAAAAGGATAAAGGGTCTCAAACATCTGTCCTATGCTGCCCGACTGAAAGAACTCCAGCTCTATTCAGTCGCACCGCTTGCTCAGAGGTGACCTTTGCCTAACATACAAGGCCATGTCAAACCCAGATTTGATGAATATGCTTCACCTCAAAAATCTAGATCCGTCAGAGCCACAAGGGCGGAGACTTAAACCTCGACACGGCTATTAATAGGACGTGCTGGAGGGATAGATTCATCACCCAAAGACTCCCTATGCTGTGGAATAAAATCCCGGTATATGTGAGGCAGAGCACCTCGCTGGCCTTGTTCAAGAGAAATCTTGACCAATGGATGGGAGATCGCAGATATACCCCAGGGATTACCTCAGTGTCACTGCTCGACAGAGGCACAGCAAAATAATGGGTATAGTTCCCCATACTAAAGGGGTGGCGTAAGCCACAAAACTATGGGCTAGGCTTGTAAATGCCCTCGGGCAGATAGCCTAGTATGAACCTATGAACCTATGAACCTATTTTTGGTCCGTTTTTCATAAAATTGCAGTTTTCTGGCAAATTAGTGGCAAATTGTTAAAGACTGAAGTTAGAAAATAATGCAGACATTTCAGTTTCAGATTTCATACCTTTCAGAAAATTCGTACTGATGCAAGACCTACTACTATTCTATTATCTTTCTAAGTTTATAAGAGCAATATTTAAAGAAAATGTCCTTATTTTTGGGCCTTTGCCTCAGTTTTATTTATGAGTTTGTTGCTGTAAGAGGTTGAGAGGTTTTGTGTGCGTGTGTGTGTGTGGTAGGTAGCATACCTCTCAACTGTCCACATTTTGCAGAATGTCCAGATTTTTGCCCCATATTTTTTGTCTGTTCCTCATAAATTTTGTGATTTTCTAGAAAATCATTGAAGGCTGAAATTGCTAAGTAATGACAGACATTTGAGCTTCAGACTTCATGTCCTTTAGAAAAATTCATACTAGCACAAATCCTGTTATTCTAGCAACTTTCTAAGTTCACGAGAACATTATTTAATATCTGTCCCTGTTTATTTTAGGCTTTGGCCATATTTCTTGCACTAAGAGGTAGGTAGGGGTGTGTGTGAATGAAACATCCTAGTTAGTGGTAGCAGGTGGTTAGTAATTTACTCAAGCTCAAAACCTGTACCTTAGTTACAGAAAACAAAAGCATAAAGTCTCTACCCCAACTACCATGCTGCATTTTTCAAAGAACTGACATTTCAGGTTAATTTTCAATTCAAGGAACCGAGTTTGAGTGAATTTATATTATATTACTGAAGAGGCATTACAGCGAATGCCTCTTCATCGACACTAAAAGAACGAACCGTGAATTACGAGAATGGCCGTAGCTTGGCTGGGGAGGGGGGTAGCAGTTTGAGAGCTGTCAGTACAAGTTTGAAAATCCTAGCTACATCCCTGGCTCCATGCACTTATGTACATATTTGTACAGTGCATTGGTGTATGATTCGGCAGTCATGCATCTATTTTCCATTGGCATGGGTACCGTGAAGGTAGCTACCTCTGTTTTTAGGAGTCCAAAGTCAGCTTTGGAGAAGTTTTTCATAGTATATACCTTTGCGGGGTGTGTGGGTGAGATGTGGATTTCCATGGTGATTAGTTTGTGATCGGATCTAACCAGGGAGGAATTGACTATTGGTGAAGAGCAATGGTTGCCCATGTTAGTAATAACCAGGTCAAGGATGTTGCTTCCTCTAGTGGGGGTAAGAATGAGCTGGTCCAGGGCATTGGAATTGATGAATTCCAGAATGCATTGGGCCAGTGCATTGGTGCATGAGTAGTTTTCCCAGTTGATAGAGGGGTAGTTGAAATCACCTAGTATGAGAGTGTTGGGTTGGATCTTAATAGTTTCCAGGATGCTTAGGAATGTGAAGTGAGTCTTGGGACATGGTCAGGGACCTATAGCAGGCTACGACCTGAATCGCCGTTTTACCCACTGTTAGTTGTACATGGAGTATCTCAGATGCATTATGCTGGGCTACTAGTCTGAAGGTGTGCATATCCTTTATGAATATGGAGACACCACCACCTTTGGAGCTTCGGTCCATGTTCTGGGGCCGAAAAGTGTGGAATGAGTTATAGCCTAGTAGTGCAGGGGTGCTTTCTGCTGCTTTAAACCAGGTCTGCATTATAGCACAAATGTCAATGTTCTCCATTTTGAGGAATGCTTCAAGCAAGTGCATCTTGAGATTTAGACTTCTAGCGTTGAGCAGCATGACCCTCAGATTGCATTTATTTATAGCTGTTACAGTGATAATTTGGTCTTTGGAACTCCACCTAAAAAAGGCACAGTAGGAGTAGCAAAAGCCTTAGCCAGTACCCAGAAACCCAAGGGTGACAGATGCATGCCATCTCTGGTAAAACATTGAGGTCTGTCAGTCATGTTATCCCAAGCAGACATATACTGGACCCCCTTAGAATGACACCAGAAACTTAGCCAATTGTTGAATTCAATAATCTTCTGTTTGTACTGCGGTATCATTCTTGGCAATGGTAGGATGCTGCTCAGGGCTAGGGTCATACCTGCCTGGGCCACATAGTCCGAGAGCTCCACATGTCTCTTTTCATGTAGTCCAAGAAGGTGCATCTCAGGTAATTCGCACCCACATGGACAATGACAGAGTCATACTTGTACTTGTTGTGGAGTGACCTGAGTGTGTGTGTTATCTGTCAGATTCTGGCACCTGATAGACAGCTGACTGTTATTTCTCCTTATTCAACGTAGTGAGTGGGACATAAGTGTGTCTCACTATTGAGTCACCTATGATTATTGTATTGGGCAAGCTGTTTGCCTTAGGTGTTTTATACCATATATGGTAAAATTTAAATTTAATACTAAAATTCCTAAACCTTCACTAGTGTATGAATACTGTGAAAAGATCATATTATGCTTGATTTCCACCCAAACACAGGTCCCGACTCCCTCTCTTTTTCACCTGCTCCCTCTTCTATTGTAACAACATCTACTAAAACTTTGAAAATCATATCCATGAATATTCAAAGTATAGTAAACAAAGTCTCTAAATTTCATTCCTGGATCACACTTTACTCCCCAGACATTATTATTTTTTATAGAAACATGGCTCAAACCACATATAAAAGAATGGAATCCTCCCTCCTGGAGATACTATCATCTGCTCTGACAGATTAAATAAAAAAGGTGGTGGTGTAGTAATCATGTTCTCTAACCATATTTCTGTCTCGGCTTCTATTTCGCTACATAAATTCCTCTCTGCTGAAATTCTTGTCTCTCACTGTAAATTAAATGAGCATAAAACGCTATGTATAATTGCCCTATATATTCCCCCAGGAAATAACATTCCTATTCTGTAAGACATCCTACACTGGGTATCTAGTTCCATTTATCATGACATAATAATTCTTGGTGATGTCAATAGTAACTGGAAAGCCTTCACATTAGACTACCATTCCACTAGTAGCAATGTATATGGTTTCAAACAACTCATCACTTCCCATACTCACTTCAACAAGACTAATAACATTGGGACTGCTCTGGACTGGATCCTAGTCTCAAATCCAAATCTTTATGACTCTCCAAGAACCCTCAGTGATCACCATCTCACCAATGCTCAGAGACTAGCAACTCACCATATCAAACAGCACCTTTATAAAGACGACCATAACCTCTCAAATTTAAATTCCAAGATCTTTAACAATGTCCTTAATATTATTAATTGGTCCATCCTCTATTCCCTATCACTGGATAATGATGTACTAAAATGTAATACAATATTTCTTGACATTCTCAATAGACTTGCTCCTATAAGAAAAAAGAGAGTTAAATTCACCCAATCACGCTGGCTATCACCTTCTAGTTGATAATTCATGCATAAGAGAGAAAAAATTTGGAGAAACTAGCAAAAATCCAAATCTCAAACTCACATACATACTTACAATTTCAAGCATGAAAACAACAAGTTACTGCTGATAAGAAATAATATCACTTCATCTCACAGGATAACCAAAAACACAATCCCCCCAAATGTTTGGTCCACTATTGAGAAAATATTAAACCCTGAAACTCCTAGTACCCATAACTCTTGTCCAGCTATCTCATCCTTAGAAACTGCTTCTAAATTTAACTCCCATTTTATAGACTCAATAGCTATCTTCACCCAAAACTCCCTACAGATTCCTGCCACCCCTGACAAATTTCAAAGCTCTAACAATGCCATTTTCAACTTAAAATCTATCTGTGCTTCCTACATAAAAAATGTATTATGCAAACCTAAGCCCTCTTCACCCTTTGTAGACAATCCTCCATATGAATATCTAAAAATTGCTGCCCCTACCCAATCTCTATCTTGAGCAGTTGATCCATTTGTGAATCATATGTCCCATCTCTATGGAAAAAAATTTACATCATTAAAGAAGGAAGTTCCACTGAAATAAACTTCAGACCAACTGTAATCTTGTCACCTCTTTCCAAGATCTTAGAAAAATGTATTCATAAACAACTTTCACAATACTTATTCTGAGAAAATCTATTAACCTCTACTAAACACGGTTTTTGCCTAGATCATAGCACAACTGTCCTTGTTGCCTTTTATTATTATTAAAGACAACATTTTAGTTTCTTCCATCTTTTTAGATTTCTCTAAAGCTTTCGCTACAGTCTCACATATCAAACTGCTCTCAAAAATCTCTGCTTTAGACTTTTCCAGTACAACTGTCACTTAGTTCTCTAGATACCTATCTAACTGGCTACAGTCAGTTAAATGGCTCTCTAGTTACTCATCTTTTCCCCTATACAGTTGCACCACAAGGATCTGTACTTGGCCTTCTCCTCTATAACATATTTCTAAATTATCTAAATGCATCCTCCCAACAAGCTACACTTAAACAATATGCAGTTGACTCCACTGTCATTTGCTCATCTAATAGTCCATCCCAGTTACAATCTATCACTCAGCAGGCTTTCAGCTCTATTGAAAACTGGCTTAGTGACAATCAGCATTTCCTAAATCCAAATAAAACAAAATAATTCTTATTTTTCCTCAAATCCCAAACACACATAAAAGACTCCTTCAAAATATCCTCTATCAACAACACTGACATTGAAGTTATACCTCACACAAAGTTACCTGTTGCTATAATAGATGATCAACTGAAATTTGATCTTCATATTTAAAAGTGCATAAAAACAACTCAACAAAAACTGGGCATATCCTATAAATCAACAAGAGTCCTTACCATATCCTCAAGTGTTACTCAAGCCAATACATACCTCCTTCCTTCACTGTTATATGCTTCACCCATTTTCACCTACATTCAGATCTCCCTAAGATTAAAACTTGAGATTTGCTATAAGAAAGTAGATAGATTTGCAGCCAGTCAGTCCACCACTGCTCTGCCCTCAGATATTTAAACTGGCTTGAGTTACCTCACTACTTCAAGGTCATCCAACTTCTCCTTGCTCATAAAATGGTATACAGATCCTCATTCTGCCCAGCAATTAGCACCATTCTTAACTATTACCTCCCTAATTGCCCTCCTTACTCATCTGAGAAACACCCCCTTGACATCCATAAACTGAAAAAAATCTATCGGTCACTGCCTATATTCCTCCTCAGTAGCAAAGTTCTGGAATAGTATTCCAACAGATATTAGAGTAATGCCATGTAGTCACATATTCAAACAATCTCTAAGAAGATTTCTCCTTAACTCCTGGCCCTGTACATGTCTTACACCAGGCTGACACTACCTGTTACCCCTTCCTTCTCTTCCTTTTCTCCCCTCTCGTCCTTGTTCCTTACATCTCCATTCTGCCTTCTCTTTCCCTTGCTCGTCTTTTTCCCCTCTCTTCCCTCCCTTCCCTTATTAGCCAAAGCACTAGTTACTTCTCCAATAGCTCCCTACTTTAACTCCATTTCCTAATCTCCCCCAACTGCAATATCTCTTTCCTTTCTCTTAGTATTTTGCCCATATTTAAAATAATTAACAAATTTGCCATTGCCACTATTAATTGTACATTACTAGGTGTTCAATATCCTATGGTTGTTTAATATTCCGTGTATGATTTTCTGATATGACTTTATTTATCCTGTATGTTGATTCTACTATTTGTTACTGCACTTCATGTGATAATATTATGTAATTTTTTAATTGAACTATGTATGTTGGAGTTTTTTTTTCCCAGGGCCTTCACTAACAATGGGATTTGTGCCCAGTCAGACTTTTCCAGTAAACAAATGCCAAATAAATAAATAAATAAAAATAATTACCTTAAAGAACTGACACAAGTTGTTAAGACATTCTTGAACAATCTAGGAATGTAATTTGTGCTTGACAAATGTGCAAAAGCAACATTTGAAAAAGGAAAACTAAAGACTCAAGAAAATATAATCCTTAGGGAAGAATGCGATATACAAGAGGGAGAGTATGAATATCTGAAAAGAGATGAAAGGGCAGCAATGCAACATGAAGAAATAGCTGCATATGTTCATATGCAAGTAGTAGGCTAGCTGCCCTTGTAGGCCATTTTAATTCTAGCCAATTTCCCTTTCTGTGTTCAAAATAACCTATCCCATATGGTTACATATTGGCCTTACCCATCCCATGGTTAATAATTATATATTATCCTTAATGAGAATAGCTGAGATCATACCATAGGTAATTTGAGGGGACCCCCTATGTATGGGATAAAGCATTCAGCAGCTGCATCTATCCATTAGCAGCACAGAGGACAGTCCTGGGGAACATTTTCTTTTTCCCATCCATAGATCAAAGTTGCACTTAAATATGGACATGGATGAACTTTGTTTTATGTGAAGTTAGAGTTAAATTTATCAGCCAGTAGGTTTGCTATATCTTCAACTAAGATTATGTGATTGAGGAGTATATTTCACAGCAGTGGCATCCTCCGTGAACTATACCTGCCTCTCTAAACCATTCTGTTGATGTTGTAGAAGAGGATTATATCCATTGACTGAGTATTCCTGATGCCATTTGACTTGCTGGTGTGCAGTAAATCCATCAGTAATGGGTTGGAGTATTCCTTGTATAACAGACACGGGTCACTTAGAAATCTGTAGGATACCGAATATAGTGACAAGGCTTTGAGTTGGTCTATGTAGGACATGTTGTTTAGGTCTTGTATCCTTTCAGTAAAGTATGTCTGTGAGCATTCTAGTTGTTGAAGAGATACATGGCAAAGGGAGCATTATATTCAATGACTGGCCTAAAGAGTGCTGAGTAAACGAGGACAATGACATCCCTAGATCGATAAACAATCTCTTTGTTTATAAGCTGTGCCATATAGAAGGACTTTCTTATAACAATCGACACATGTTGGTCAAAAGCTAAGTCACTGCCCACATACATTCCCAAATCCTGAACAACCGGGTCAACTCTTAGGGGCAAATTGTCAATGTGGTAGTTCTTTGGAGTAGATGACTTCCCAAAGGATACAATAACGCATTTTCAGTCTATAATTTTTGCACCAGTTATTCATTTTGGACAAACCTTCCTGCAGGATGGTTAAGTCATCTGAGGGTTCAATAATTGCTCCTATCTTACAGTCATCTGCAAACTTAGTAAGCCAGAGCCTTTTGTTACTGGCTTTTACTTCCAAAAATCAGATTCCAAACAGCAGAGATCCCAGCACAGAACCCTGGGGGACTCCACTGGCAATTGGTCTATTTATGGAGGTAACATCACCTTCTTTGATTAATTCCATCCTATCTGTAAGCCAGTTGGCAATCCAGCAGGTGAAATAGGAGTTTATTCCCAGTTAATGTAGCTTTTCTGCTATGCCTGATTGGGGAAATCTGTCAAAAGCTTTTATCAGGTTAATAGATTGATGTATGTAGCATGCACCATTTGGCCTTCATCCATTGTTTTGGTGACCTTTTCAAAAAATCCACTAGGGTGAGTAAGCATAACCTGCCCTTGATGAATCCAAACTGAGATGGGTACAGTGTTTGGAAGTTTCCTATGTCCTCAGTGGTTAATTCCATGATATTTTTTCCATGGCTTTTCATATGAGGCTAATCAGACATATGGGTCTGTAGTTTTCTGGGTCTTCAGAAGGTCCTCCTTTATTCAAAGGATTGTCTGTAGCTGTTCCTCATTTTCTTGGTACAAAATCTCTATGAAGGCAGAGAATGAACAGTGTTGTTAGGGGTGTGGCTAAATCACGCTTCATGCTATTTAAGATGCATCCACTGATGTTGTCAGGACCCATTAATGCATTATTTTTTGCTTTGGTAGCACATTTAGGACTTAGTCTGGTGTGATAGCTGGAGACAGATCAGTTTCAGGTATATTTTGAGGAACAGATAGGGTGGAGAGACACGTGAAGTTAGACTTAAATTTATCAGTCAGTAGGTTCACTATATCCTAAGCCTAAGAGTAGGTAGAATCATTCACAATCAGTTCAGCTTATTGTTGTACTGTGCTTTTGAAATTATGATCATAACTAAAAAAATACTTATTTGTTTATTTGACATTTGTTTACTGGGAAAGTCTATCTGGGTCAAAAAAGAACCCATTTTCAGCAAAGGCACAGGAAGATAAAAACTCCAAGTTAAATACTTAATATACAAGCAATATAACAATAAAGACAATGATAAAAATGAGTTGTTTCAGACATTATGAAGAAAAAATTAGCATCAGAAAGTAATAAAACATATGCATATATAAAATATGAAACAGAGTAGAAATCAACAAATACATTCAATGAACTGTCTTTGGCTTGGGTCTGATCCTCAAACTTGGCTTTGGTGTATTTTATTAAGCTCCTGGGTTGTTTGTTCATTTCAGTGACAAATGTTCTAACATTCTATGAATTATTCATCTAACTTTTTGGTCAAAATTATTTTTCTTTTATTAAAAACTTGCTTATATTATGGTTCCACCAGGTGGGTTTGTTTCTGGGGTTTGATCTGCACTTGTTCCTACAGGGTACAGCTACAGCTAAGCAGCTGTTTACATGCTAGTATATTGTGTTGGTGTACATTTCTGCATATTTAGTGGAGCTAACTGGGTTTGGTGGAAATATGAAGCTTGCCAATGTATCACTTAAGAGAAGGTAGTTTGTCTTAAAGAAATTTCTAAAGGTACCTTGGGTGTAAGAGATCTCTGGTTTCAGTTTAATTTTGAAGGGAACTAATTTATAATCAGACATAACAAGTGATGAAGATATCTAAGAGATGGTGCAAGAAGATCCCATATCTGTAAGGACAAGATCCAAGATGTTATTCCCTCTAGGGTGATGGTTATTTGGACATGAAGAGGCTGTTGTGCATTATGTTGCTTTACCAGCCTTGATGGGTCTCTCCTCTGGATGTAGACAGAGACACCTCTAGATTTTTTTCCCTCCTGCACGGTAGCTGGTCTAAGCATGTGGGAGGTGTATAGCCCTGTAGATCCAAAGTGCTCTTTGTTATTTTAAAGCATGTCTCAGTCACTGCACATCCATCAATGTCTTGCGTGGTGAGAGTGTTTGCAGCGATTGCAATTTTCTTTTGCCTTTGCCTATTTCATTATTGCCTAAAAAGGCACTAAGGGGGTGGAAATTGTCTTTGCTAATAATCAAAATCCTAGAGGGGACAGATGCAGGCCATCCCTGGTGAAGCAGCATAGTCTGTCTATCATATTTTTCCAGGCTGACAAATAGTGGACCCCCTTTGAATGACACCAAAAACTAAGCCAATTATTGAAGTCAATTAGTTTTTGATTGCATCATGGCACCATCCTTGGAGAAGGATCATACCTGCCTTGGACACATAATCTGTCTCTCTTCATGTAGTCCAAGGAGGTACACCTCATGTCATTGACATTGGCATGAAATATAACAGAATCCTACTGATACTTGTTGTTCAAGGGCCTGAGTGCATGTGTGATCTGATGGATTCTGGCACAAGACAATCAACTAATTTTCACTCTTTCTTTGCTTAGCCTGGTAAGAATCACATCTGTATGTCTTACAAACAATGGAGTCACCTAGAACAAGAATGCTTGCTTAATTCAATGCTTGCCTTACAGGCTCAGCAACTGTGACTTTGGGACGCCATGTGCTATGTGATGAAGTAGGCTTAATTTCCAGAGTGTGCTTTGTACCTGTATTGTGTTTTGGAGGTATTTCAGGTTTGGGTAAGTTAATCTTTAGAATTTCAGCATATGATGAATTCATAATTCTTAACAATCCAAATTTTCACAGAATATCCAGATTTTTCTTTTGTATTTTTGGTCTGTTCTTCATAAAATATGTGGCTTTTTGGTAAATCATAAAGGAATTAAGTCACCAAATAAATACATTTGAGTTTCAAACTTCATATCCTTCAGAAAATGCTTCTAACACAAATACCGTGATTCTATCAACTTTTTAAATTTATAACAGCAATATTTAAAATCTGTCACTATTTTTGTGCCTCTGCCCCCCCCCCATTTATTTTAGGCTTTGTCCAGATTTCTTATGCTAAGAGGCTGAGAGGTATAAACGGGTTATGTGTATTGTGATGGCCTTGGTGAGGTGTGATGTGTAATGTACTGCTGGCGATTTTGGTGTCTGAGTTTACTGTTTGCAAGATGAGATTTTGCCACCGGGGATATTTTATATATATATATATATATATATATATATATATATATGGGATCCGGACACATGCTCGACTAGCATATGTCCGAATCACAAAACATCAAACACACATACATGAAAGGGCTTAACATTGACAAGCACTTCTGTGTATGTGTGCCTGTTTCGTAGATCGGACTACAGTGCGGGTAAGGGAAAATTCCCTTTTCCCCACTGTAGTGGTGTGGGGGGTGCAGGGGGGCTTTGAAATGTAGATTTTTTTTTTGAACTACACATACACATAAGTGCTTTTTGATGTTAAGCGCTTTCGTGTATGTGTGTTCAGTGTTTTGTGATTCAGACATATGCTAGTCGAGCATGTGTCCTAGACCCATATATATATATATATATATATATATATATATATATATATATATATATATATATATATATACACACACACACACACACACACACACACACACACACACACATCTCTCACACACTGCATTATGCTGTTTGAATAACAGAAGATCATTGGACAGCATGAGGCAATTCTTACACTGTCTCAAGAAACTCATCTCAATCAGCCTGGCTAGAAAAGTTGTGCGGAAGTGCTGGTCCATGATACCAATAGGAATTACTATAGGGGCAGGAGTAATTATCACTGCTTGGAGTTCGGATTTAGAATAATGTCTGAGTGGACTTGCTACTGAGTAGTCAAATTTCAGTAGAAAACAACTAGGCTGGAAGCCTTCTTTTGGCACCAGCAAGAACCAGTAAACTAATTATGGTAAAAAAAGCTCACTAATCTGATAATAAAATCAGTACAAGCAGTGTCAGTGCACTCAGTATTATGCATTTTTTGCCAAAGGTCTTTTAGCCTTGTAAATAGTTTAAGGGGAGAGACTTTGCAAAATGATACTTGTGTGCTTACTCAAAACACCAAAACACGAAAAACAAACCAACTAGTAAAAGACTGGATGTTTAGAAACACCATAAGAGCCAGCAAAAATGCAAAGACAACGTTTTAATGTAAGTGCTTTCGGTGTGGACTATGCCTCACCTTCTTCAGACAAAATAGAAATCAATTAGCAATCTTTTAATAATAAGTTAAAAACAAATCAATTAATTAATGATGCTTCATTGTTTGTTAAAGGGAAAATACCAATGAAATATCAAAAATCACAACATTATAAATAATTATATAACCCGCTCTAAAGGTATATAAGTATGTGTGTGTATATTCTTTAAAACCATCTTAAAAGTAAAATAAAAGTAAAAAGCCTTAAGTCAACGGGGAATTGTGTGTGTACAGACAACTGTATGTAACCAAAGTGGTGAGCAGCCAACCAAAATTGGTCTGTTTTTTAAAAATCACAAAAACCACATTTATATTTACAAATCAATATGGCGAGATTATGTAGTGCCAAGACTTTATATAATAGCATATATAATATATGAAAAATAAAATAATACATGTGAATCTTCTATGCACTCTTAAAAAGCAAATAATTAGTACGTATGTGCTAGAAGTGCTTAGAACATCTTAAATGTTTTACCACACTTTATTAAATGCATACATATATAAATTATCTCCTCAAAGCTAAAAGTTTCAAGATACTTTTAATAGATATATTTTCATTGAGGCCTGGAAAAATGTGTGCACCTGTTTTAATTTAAATGTGGGGCTTGCCCCCAATGTAAATTCATTATGGTAGGTGACAAGATTTTTATTAAGAACAAGACATACATCAGCCAACATCCTTATTGACATCATCAGATCTAAACATAGTGAGCATTTTTAAACATGAACAAAATAAGGATAAGACAATATCTTTACTTAGAACTGCAGAAGCCTGTAGGAAAGCAGTGGGCATGGAAATATAACCACACATGGTCAAAAAACAGGTGACAATAGATAGTACAAAAAGAAAAAAAAAGAATACAAAGAACTTGATTGTGAAATGAAGAGAAATGGTGAGTCCATGATTATAGTAAAACGTACAGAGATCAATTGACACAACCACATGTAAAAAGTACAGAGATCACTTGACACAACCACATGTTGCAAAAAGTACAGAGATCAGTTGACACAACCACATGTTGTAAAAAGTATAATCACTTGACACAACCACATGTTGTAAAAAGTACAGAGATCACTTGACACAACCACATGTTGTAAAAAGTATAATCACTTGACACAACCACATGTTGTAAAAAGTATAGAGATCACTTGACACAACCACGTTATAAAAAGTACAGAGATCACTTGACACAACCACATGTAAAAAGTACAGAAATCACTTGACACAACCACATGTAAAAAGTACAGAGATCACTTGATACAACCACATGTTGTAAAAAGTACAGAGATCAATTGATACAACCACATGTTGTAAAAAGTATAGAGATCACTTGACACAATCACATGTTGAAAAAGTACAGAGATCACTTGACACAACCACATGTTGTAAAACGTATAGAGATCACTTGACACAACCACATGTTATAAAAAGTACAGATATCAATTGACACAACCAAATGCTGATCAAGAGATGATGCAAGTGTAGCTCAGACAGAGTGAAGTTAAACTAATAGAGGAAAGATTATTTTTGGTGGCTCAAGATAATAGACCACATACTAGATGATTCACAATATCCATAGGAAATGTAAGAGGTATAAACAAATGCAGCAACCATAGTATATTATGAACTGAAAGACTTCAGTTTTTAAAATGTTAAGACATGCAAACAGAAATTAGAACAATGTGGAATAAGGATATACATATAGTCCAAGATGTAGCAGAAACAATTGTGCTAATAAAAAGAATTTTCAAACTTATTTACAGATGCTGCAAATACAAGTAACCCCTCTGAACTGCAGAAAGAGGCAATTCTGTATATGTTGTAGGTACTGACGTGTACTTTTGGCAGACATCAGAAACTGAACCCAAACTGATTTAATGAACTTTAATTATGCCCTGACTTAAGAATGTGATCTAGTACCATTAAGTTATGTAAAAAAAAAAAAAAAAAAAAAAAAAACTAAACATTTGGAGAAATTAAACAGCAACATAGGAACAAAGTGGTGGGAACCATATATTACACACCTGGCAATAAAGGTCCCACCCAGTGTCTGCAGGCAAGATTATGTTATTGGGAAAGGCTACAATTTCACCAACTGTAATGGAGTGTATAGTACACAGGGGTTTATAATGTGTCTAGATAGCACTTGCACTCACTTTTTAAAAAGGCTTCAGATTTGTACCTATGAGAAGTCTGAATGTTGAATGTTATTGGAGCTTAAATTATTTTTTGAAAGCTCATTTTGGAATGCTCTTTTACTTCAAGGGTTGCTCTAGATGAAGACTATGATGGTGTAAGTAGGAAAAGTACTTTTAATACTCCTATTTTGCCCCCTATTGCCCTTTTTGAAAAAAAAATATATGAGAAAGATATTCAGGCTTTGTATGGTCACAGACAGACTTTTTACAAACTTAGTAGAGGAGAAAGCCAAATTGGACGAAATTTTGAATGATAAAAATTTGCAGGTTATGAAAACCAAAAAAAGTGGGTGGAGGTTATAATGTACAGATTTTTGTATTCCCATGAAATGTTGTTATATTTGAATAATGGTGATTTTTTTTACTGATGTAACTATTAATGAGATCAATATTGCTTATAGTAGAATAGGCATGTGGTTAGAAGACTCTGCTTATATTTATGACATACCATTTAAACTATTGAAGTTTCTGTGGGTAGAGAAGCTAAAAATCCTGGCCATTTTTAGTATACCCAAATTTCATAAGTCTGCATTTGACCCACCATTATGGCTGATGGTGGCTCCAGCTGGTTCTTAGACAGAACCACTGGAGAAATATATAGATTTCAAACAAATATCAAAATAAAAAATAAATACATTTCAATTTAAAGAAATTTCGAGAGGACAAAGAATACATTCTGAAGTATTCTTGATATTTTTTGCAAATTTTATATAACATGTGGTTTCTATCTGACACCCTCTTTGCCATTACTGACATTAAAGATTTATTTTGAGTAATACCTCATGACACAGGTTTGAAATGTTTTTTGAAGGTATAGTGTTGTTAACGAGTTTTACTAAAGTTAAAATGGACAGTATTTATTATTGCATGGACATGGTATTAAAAATAATTTTCTGTTTTATGTGGATGAATATTATAAACAACTTAAAGGGCTCACTTTGGCCTCTGTACCAGTATTTGCTAAATTGGAATTATGGTTCTGGGAAAAACATTTTGCTTTTTTTCTCACCATTTTGGCCACCTTTCCAAGTATATTTTAGGTATCTGGATTATATTTTGCATTATGTGGAGGAGTGGGGTAGATGAACTAACATCCTTCAATGAATATATTAATGCATTAAACTCAGAGCTGGAATATATAGTTAGCAGGGGGTGTAGGGGACACAGCTCCCCACAGGGGAGTGCAGGGGGGCTTTCCCCCCTGCAAAACAGTGAATTCCATGGTAGGAGCTAGACTTACCTTAGCTCCTATGCAGACATCCCGTTCAATATTTGATGTAAATGTTGAATCTGCTGAATTTGTTCATCAGATTTGAAATATATATATATATATATATATATATATATATATATATATATATATATTGATAGATTGATAGATTGATAGATGTTATAGATGCTTTGTATGATTTATACTTTGTATGATTGTATATGCATGCAATAGCAATGCTTTATATATTGTGTTGAAAGTGGTTTTAGTGCCATTTTTTCTATTTAAACTATGGAAATTATGTTTTTTATGACTCTGATGAAGTTCCGGTGGCTTATAGAATAAAAGTGCTCAATATTCTGTCAATGTTGTTGACATTCATAGGTCGGTGTTTCTTATTTTATTTTACTGAGTTTAGTACTCTCAAGTCATGCTTTGGTTTACAAGTCAGGGAAAGCAGCATGATCAGATGAGGGCACAGCAGATTTGATAAAGATGCTGGGTGAGATAGGAGGAAAGTGGATCCTGATGGTACTCATAGCAGTATAGAGAGAAAGGCACATCCCAGATGACTACAGAACAAGCACTAGTGCCATTATTCAAGAACAAAGGGGATACTAACTGTGGGCAGTATAAAGATATCACACTCCTACCATACTGTATGAAAGTTCTGGAGAGGGTGACTGATAAATGAATACTCAGAGAAGTAGAAATTAAGATGAGAGATGAGTTGTTTGGATTCAGTTCAGAGTGCAACACAACTGACCTGATGTTTGCAGTGTGACAGATATTTGTGAATAAGACAGAGATGAGGAAGGATTCCAATGGGCATTCCTAGACTTAGAGAAAGTATATGACAAGGTCTCAAGAAATCTGATTTGGGCAGTCTTGCAGTGGTTTGAAGTCCCAGAAACATTGATAGAATGAGTGCAGGCTATGTACAAGGACTCAGTGACTGAAGTACAAATAATGTTCGGTCTTAAAGAGGGGTTCCTAATAGGAGCTGGGGTACATCAGGATTCAGCTCTAAGTCCACTGCTGTTCATACTGATGATAAACTACATCAGCAAACAGGACTGAGAGGCAAATTTGCAAAGTTGCTCTATGCAGAAAATGTGACATTATAGACAAACTCTGGCAAGATCTTCAGCAAAGTCCAGAGGACTGGTACACAAAATTGGAGTACATGGGATGAAACTAAGTACATATAAAACAGGTGTAATGGTAGCAAGTGGAGGGAATCAGATGAAGCTGAAAACTGAGATAGAAAGCTTCTATAGCCATGCTAATATAAAGAGAAATCTAATAATAAGCATTTTTGGTGAAATACTCATAAATAAAATGTAGAGCAACCTTAGGGGACTAAACAAAAAAGCTTAAGGTATCATTAGGAATTTCAAGCTGAATATGTATGTAACTAATCAGAACTTGTTTTCTGCTATGTCAATAAGTTAAAAGGTAATGTCCAGCAACATTCTGAACTAGTTGATAATACTAGTGCCCAGTCTTACCCAAAGGAAATAGCTAATATC
The DNA here is from genome assembly GCF_019279795.1 of Protopterus annectens. Taxonomy (NCBI): domain Eukaryota; kingdom Metazoa; phylum Chordata; order Ceratodontiformes; family Protopteridae; genus Protopterus; species Protopterus annectens. The sequence continues at coordinate 569,427,523 of NC_056731.1, read as the reverse complement.
CTGGCCAACAAATTTAGCACACATTTTTCTCCAGACATTTATATCTACTCCACAGATTCTACATTTCCAGCAGCCTTATATAACTACTGTCAATCATGTCATCTTGGCACTCTCAAAATCTAATATCACCTTATCCATGGGCCCTGAAAACTTACTAGTTTACCATATCATCTGTATGAAATATGGCCTATCTGAACCCCTACTTAACCTCTTTAGTCTAAGCCTCTCTGCTGTTTACATTCTTAAAGCCTGGAAGACAACCATTATAATGTCATTATATAAAGGTATTCCAACCACAGACCCTGTGACCAAAGTTCCAGTAGTCTGACTAGTTTCAAGTTTAAAGCTGCAGACTGTGTTATCTCATACCCCATCAATCTGTAAATCTCCTAACCCTGCATCTTCATCATTTAGGTTCTGTCAAAGCAGATTGTACCTCTTTTTCCTAATTAATTCTCTGAAAGTCACCAAAGCAGTGGATAGTGTTTATGGCATACATACAGCCAAAGGTTACTGATTCCGTTCCCCATGCAGACATCATTGACATACCTTCAAATCAGAATATTCATTCATACATTGTGTTGTAGACAGCTAATTGGTAGTCTGAGAGAATCCATGCTGTCAGAGTCACAGCTGCTATTTAAAATCACTTGCAGATCACTAAAGCCAATAACTCTGCTGGTGAAGCACTATTCTCTTGCACCATAGCCAAATTATGGAACTCCCTTCCACCCACAATTACCTCCATATCATCATGCACCTACTTCAAAACTTTACTAAAAGCGCACCTAAAAACATGCTGGCTATGCCCTTGCAACTCCCACTCTAATATCACCCACCCCATCCAACCACTACCTTTCTTTCCACTCCACTATCTACCTTGATTATAGCAAGCTCAGATGCTCATAAGCCTAGTACTTATTATACAGCAGGAACTTCGCATTGTAACATTTGTTAATGTCTGTTATGTACTTCACAGATAAAGATTCTAATTGTCTACTGATGTACTATGTTCTTCATCTGTAAATATGTTGTAAGTAATTGCTATGTTAAATTATTAATCACTATGTAATCCAATGTAACTACTGTCTGTTTATTTTAACTGTGGAGCTTTTCTCCCCGGGCCTCTGCTGAAAATGGACCTACATCCAGTTGGACACTCCCGGTCAACAAATTTAAATAAATAAATAAATAAATAAAATATACCACATGGATCAATGTTGGTACCTCTCTTATCTGACATCTATTTTTCAGTCCTTCAGTCCAGCACTTCTGTTCCATTGCTACCTAAGTTGCAAATCACTGTAAATTGGAATCAGTTATCTGTTCCTCTGTCAACTCTCAATTGTTTCAACATGGGTTAGAAAGTATAACAACACAGGTTCCTGAATGCAAAATTTATTAAGACAGCGTTTTCGCTGTGTACATAGACACAGCTTCTTCAGAGTGCATAAAACAAGTAGTAAGTACATAAAAGCAATTTTTAAATCATGCACCAGGAAATGATGTCATGGCCAATGAAATAAAGGTGCAAACCATAAAAATAAACCAAACTTATTATAAAATACATTTACAAAATAGTTCAAAGGAAGGTTATTTTAAAACCTATCAACTGACAGTAATAAATTAAAAAATAAATAGTTAATGAACTATAAGAAACATATCAGTTAAAATAACTGAAAAATCTAATATTTTGTATATAATGGAAAATATGTGTGTGTGTATGTATGTAAAGGTGTACACAACCTTTTAGGAGTAATATAAAGTATAATAATATAAAATGTGGTACCTCCAGGTGATTTGTACCACATGTTATATTATTATACTTTATATTACTCCTAAAAGGTTGTGTACACCTTTACATACATACACACACACATATTTTCCATTATATACAAAATATTAGATTTTTCAGTTATTTTAACTGATATGTTTCTTATAGTTCATTAACTATTTATTTTTTAATTTATTACTGTCAGTTGATAGGTTTTAAAATAACCTTCCTTTGAACTATTTTGTAAATGTATTTTATAATAAGTTTGGTTTATTTTTATGGTTTGCACCTTTATTTCATTGGCCATGACATCATTTCCTGGTGCATGATTTAAAAATTGCTTCTATGTACTTACTACTTGTTTTATGCACTCTGAAGAAGCTGTGTCTATGTACACAGCGAAAACGCTGTCTTAATAAATTTTGCGTTCAGGAACCTGTGTTGTTATACTTCCTGATAAGGATACCAGAATTCTGTGTTTGCTGGAGCAAGGAGTCCGTGGTGGTTATTTGTTATTTACTGGTTTTCTTTTTCTACGTTTTTGCTCAACATGGGTTAGACTATGTTAACAACTGGTGCAAGGACAACAGTCTTAAAATAAATGTAAAAAGGTAGTACACTTCATTTTTGGTAACTAAAACATTTCCACATTCTTCAATAAAAGTGACACACCCATCCAGTCAGACACAGTGATAAGGGATGTAGGAACTCTTGCAATAATTACCTATCTTATGACTGTTATGTCTCCTTGTAATTCAGAAGGCCTTCTGCCTGGCTCATCTAATTTCCAAAAGGCATCCCTATAGATCCAAAAAAGTCTAAATCCCTTTTACTCATCTGTCATCAAACCCATCAGGGAATATAATGCTTCTTTGGTCAAGTATTTGTCAAAACATATCACTCAAATTTAGAAACTTCAGAGATTCCTGCCTAAAATGATTAGTGGCCTTAAGACCTTCGGTTATCCTGACAGACTGCCTGCAATCTCTCTTCTGTTGGATTCTTATAGACTTCAGAATGGTTATTTATTTTTTGCCATGTAAAATCCAACTCCCTGACTTCACATTCCTTCACAAAACAAACTCCTCAAATACCTAGTTAAAGTGCCTAAACCTTTATCAGCAGATGAGATGGTATGATTGATTCATATCCCATCTTATCCCCACCTCTGGAGCAAACTTCCACTGCATATCAAGCAAAGTAGTACCCTTGCAATGCTCAGTGTAAACCTAGATAGTTGGATAGGTATCCTTAAGTTCTCCTTTGGTCTGTCTTGTGGTTACCCACCTTTAGGCTGGGGGAAGCTATGAATATGGTTTATATCGCTAGACTGGTTGCCTAAAACTTTATATAAACCTATGAATTTCTGAACTCAGATTAAGTAGTGGCAACCTTGCCTCTGTGTCTTACATCTGCAGGTGACAGTGGTCCCTCAGAGCCACAAGCATGTCAGCCATCACCTGCACCTTCCCAGTCAAGGAGGCTGGGTGAGCAGGGTGGAAGTGCCTTATCAGGTTCCTCATCATCCTGTTTTCATCCCTGGCTTAGCCAGAATGTATAGGATGGATTTGGTAGTAGCTGACTCAGTATCAGCTTGTTGGGTTACCAAGCATCAACTCCTCATGCAGCAGATTGAAGATTCACTGGACAAGCTGGCACATGCCATTGGGCCATCAGAGGTGGGTGTGACCCATGCCATTGGACACCTAATGCAGATCTTCCATCTAACTGATCACAATAACATCCATCTACATTGGCCAACTAATGACAAGCTCCCTGTATCCCAACTTACCCCAGTCTTTTGCCTGCTTTCTGCTTGTTTGTCCCATGTCCACACTCCTAGTACATGCACATCCATCCATTTGTCTGCTCAGTTACCTCTATGTTTATGTGTCCCCACTGTCTGCCATTCTCCTGCTTTCCTCCCACTTCATGCCTTTCACTCCTCATCACTTCCTTTCTATTTCTCTCTATAAATAAAATTTGGTTCCTCTCCCAAAAAATGTGTTCTGCTTCCCCAAGCTACTTTCCCTTTATGTGCACCTACAGTATGTTCCTCTACTTGCTATCCCCCTTTTACTACTTTCCTATACTGCTGTTATTTCCTTATTTCCCCTTTCATGCAACTAATAAGGTGACCCGCTAGGTGGGTACCAGCTAAAGGGTATTTACAATGTGTTTTGTGTTGTTCCTCTGCCAGGAATTAGAGGCAGCTTACCATAGCATGAAACTATTCTCCCTACCTATTGTGCGCCTCATATGGATTCTTGTGAGACTCACTCAAGGGAGTATGACAGCACTACCTTGCTTTTCTTCATATGCAGCTGACTATGTCATTTTACCTCACTTATGTTGTTCTCAACCTGTCTTGTATATCTCCGAGAAGTGCAGATATTCATGCAGTATGACACTGTATAGTTATTCAAATCTGTTTTGCTCAACAATGCATTGTCTCTGTTTACAAAAAGTCATATGCTATCCTGAAGTGCAAATCTATAAATCCTGCCTCTTGAGACTTATACTCTTACAAAGATATAGCTGTTTGTCTATAATACAAGTAGCTTTTGGTGAATTAAATACCACTTTTTTCATAAATTTGTAACATAAATTCAATGATAGGCTTTTGAAAATAACATCAGAGTGTAGCCCATCTTCAAATGATCATCTTTCTCCTTATATATTGTTTTGTAACTTGCACTGTTTATGAGATATTGTAAACCATGTAGAGTGCATCGACAAAAGGAGAGTTTGGAGGAAAGACTCTCAGGAACCAAGTAGTGTCCTTGCTTCAAAGACTTCAGGCAGCAAGGCTGTTAATTAGATGCCAATGGCTTAGGACTGAATGAGTTAAAATAACCATTTCTGAGTTCACACACTAGGGGCTCCACTCCTGTCATGATATTAGAAACCCAAAAGATTTGGAGAAATTGGAAAAATAGGGGGCAGATTATAATTTCACAGTTTTCCAGACCACTCTGTGTAAACTGTCCTGAATGATCAGACCTTGATGAAATGGGACCCAACAAAATGAATATATAACATCTGGTCTATATTGTGATGAGGTTATAAACCATAAAGAAACGTCATCCTATACCTTTGGGTTTTATTATTCAGTCTTTGCTTGTGCACTTTTAGTTTCAGACATGGT